>NC_092718.1:65056196-65273738 GCF_047496885.1 Scyliorhinus torazame
TGGGACTCTTCAGAGAGGATAAGCCAATACCGCCCATTGCTTCTGCACGGATCCAGCGCTGGGCTTTGTTGCTTGCTGCATATGAGTATTCTCTGGAGCACAAACCAGGCACGCAGATAGCAAATGCCGACGCACTGAGCCGATTGCCTTTATCGACCGGCCCCATGTCGACCCCCACGACCGGTGAGGTGGTTGCAACCCTAAATTTTATGGACACCTTGCCTGTCACGGCATCACAGATCTGTGAGTGGACCCAGACGGAGCCAGTCCTGTCAAAGGTTCGGCACATAGTCCTGTATGGTGGGCAGCATAGACAGCTCCCAGGCGAGTTGCGGGCATTTTCCTCCAAGCTGTCAGAGTTCAGCGTGGAAGACGGCATCCTCTTGTGGGGGACGCGTGTGATTGTCCCGGAAAAGGCCAGGAGCTGATATTATCAGACTTGCACAATGGGCATCCGGGCGTGACCAAGATGAAAATGTTGGCCCGGAGTTATGTCTGGTGGCCAGGCCTCGACACCGACATTGAGAAGGTGGCCCAAAACTGCTCCATTTGCCAGGAGCATCAGAAGCTTCCGCCGGCCGCGCCCCTACATCACTGGGAATGGCCAGGGCGGCCTTGGGCACGCTTGCATGCAGATTTCGCAGGCCCTTTTCAGGGATCCATGTTCCTTCTACTAATTGACGCCCAGTCCAAATGGCTGGAGGTGCATAAGATGCAGGGGACAACGTCCTGCGCAACAATTGAAAAGATGCGTTTATCATTTAGTACGCATGGCCTCCCCGAGGTGCTGGTCACGGATAATGGCACTCCATTCACGAGTGAGGAGTTTGCTAGGTTTACAAAGATGAACGGCATCCGCCATATCCGCACTGCCCCTTACCACCGGGCTTCAAATGGGTTGGCAGAGCGTGCAGTGCAGACATTCAAAAGAGGCGTAAAGAAGCAGTCTTCCGGATCAATGGACACGAGACTGGCTCGGTTTTTGTTTACGTACAGGACCACCCCCCATGCAGTGACTGGGGTAGCTCCCGCAGAACTCCTAATGGGCCGGAGACTCTGCACCCGCCTTAGTATGGTTTTCCCGGACATTGGCGCAAAAGTACGCCGCACACAAGAACGGCAGGGACAGGGATTGTCTCGGCATCGTCCGATGCGGCAGTTTGCACCCGGTGACCCAGTATTCGTGCGGAATTTTGCTGGTGGTGCCCAATGGGTTCCTGGTGTAATCTTTCGCCAAACGGGCCCTATATCTTACCAAGTGCAAGCCCAGGGTCGTCTCCAGCGAAAACATGTAGACCACGTCCGGTCCAGAAGATCATCCCCTCAAAAGTTTCCCCGCCCCCGGAGCTCATTTCAACAGCCGCAAAGACCAGAGACAAGGGAAGGTAGTCCTCAAAATCTTCCACTGGTGCCTCACTCGAAGCCTGCGCAGGTCGTTACGGGACCAAATGGAGGTAGAGACGCTGACATGTAGGAGGCAGCAGACTCTGACTCCGAGATGGAGACACAGGATGCATCAGAGGAGGAATCCTCGGGTCCACGGGCCGTGGATGTACAACCGCGTCATTCATCACGGAAGCGCGGTCTCCGTCTCGTTACACGCCGCCTGATCCAGCGCCGCGTGCAAATGGCGTCCGGCCTGCGGCCAAACGAGTCCGACGCCTTCCTTCGCCAGGGTCTTCGGTGGATTCCTTGGACTTTGGGGGGGGAGGGATGTTATAACCTGCCTACTTACGATTGGCTGGGGACTAATGACTATCCCACAATCCTGTGGGAGTATGAACTTCCCCAATGAGGGGGGCGGAGAAACTCCTAGTATAAATAAGCTGGCCAGTTCAGGAACCAGCAGGAAGGAGAAGGTAGCAAGGGAAGTTACCGCTACTGTTATGTATATATTGTTATAGTAAATAAATGTTATTACTTTGTATCCTTAAAACTCGTGCTGGATTCTTCGTGGCCCTTACAAAAAGGCGGTTGGAGGTTAGATTTGCCAAAGCGGAGGAGTTTGGGAAAGACCCAACCGGCAGTTGTTGAGGGAGATAAACGTGGCTCTGGAGGTGCTTGATTCCTTGCTGAGCCAGCGGGCCGAGAGGAGTTTAATGGTTGTGAAACAAAAATTGTATGAATTCAGGAACATGCTGAGTAAATATTTGGTTTTCTGGCCTAAGAAGAGGGCTGATTCCAGGGCTAATAGGCTAATTGAAACTATGGTCATTAATAAAGCAATTAGGGATTTTTATATGCAGTTATATAAGGCGGGCCATTCTGGGGATATTCTGACATGTACATAGAAGATAAGAGTGCAGAAGGAGGCCATTCGGCCCCTCGAGTCTGCACCAACCCACTTAAGCCCTCACTTCCACCCTATCCCCGTAACCCAATAACTCCTCCGAACCTTTTTGGACACTAAGGGCAATTTAGCATGGCCAATCCACCAAACCTGCACGTCTTTGGACTGTGGGAGGAAACCGGAGCACCCGGAGGAAATCCATGCAGACACGGGGAAAACGTGCAGACACCGCACAGACAGTGACCCAGCGGGGAATCGAACCTGGGACCCTGGCGCTGTGAAGCCACAGTGCTATCCACTTGTGCTACCGTGCTGCCCTGTATGGAGCACTTATTTCCTTCCATCGAGTATCCCATAGTATCGGAGGATCAACGGCTGGTCCTAAATGCTCCCATCTCTGAAAGGGAGGAGGCTGTGGCCATTAGGGAGTTCCAACCGTGTAAGGTCCCGGGGCAGAATGATTTTCGGTGCGAGTTTTCCAGGGAATTTGAGGACTTGCTGATATATTTGTTCATTGTCATTCGTTTGGGACAGGTCTGCTATCACCGACACTCTGAGGAGCAAATCTTTCCCTGATTTTGAAGGCAGGCAAGAACCCAGAGGAGTGTGCATCCTATCGACCAACTCACTTCTGAATGTTGATTTGAAATTGTTGGTTTAAAGTGTTGGTGTAGTGGGGGAATTCTCCCATTCATCGCCTGGGGTGATCAGACTGGGTTCATAAAGGGTCGGAATTCTTGCAATAACGTCAGAAGGTGACAATGTTATCCAAGTCTTTCCAAAGCGGGCGTCGGATGGGTTCCTGATTTCCCTGCACACGGAGAAAGATATTGACCTTGTGGAATGGGGTGACTTGGTTTATACGGTGCGTAGATTTGAGTTGGGAGAGGAATATTCTACGTGGATACATGCGCTGTATCAGAGGCCCTTGGCAACAGTGCTTACGAATGGTTATAGATCTGAGAATTTTGGCCTTCAGAGAGCGACTAGGCAGGGCTAACCCTTATACCCCTTGCTGTTTGCTTTGGCCATAGAGCCTCTGACAGAGGCTTTTAGACAGCAGCCTCTGGATTTTGGGTTGTGCAGCTGGGTGGGGGGGAAGCAGCATAAGATTATGCTTCATGCTGATGATGTGCTGCTGTTTATATCGAAACCAGACGTCTCGATACCTCTTATTATTGATGTGATAGTTACAAGATTAATTTTACCAAGTCTGAGACTATGCCAGTGGGAGGGCTGAGAGGTGGACAAGCCCCTTCGCTAACTTCCATTTCAGGTTCTCCCCTTCGGGATTTACTTACCAAGCTGTTGTAATTACCCCTTTCTTTAAGCAACTGTATGGGGGCACATTTTCCTCAGATAATTGCGTCCTTTAGGTGGGACCTGGCTCATTGGTCGCCCTGCCGGCTTTGTGGCTGGGTAGATTGCATTGATTAAGATTAATGTGTTGGCTAGATTGCTGTATCCTTTACAGATGTTGCCAATCTTATTGTCTGCTGAGGTCTTAAAGGCGATCAATGGAGTGATCCAGCTCATTCATATGGAATAAAAAGAAGCCTTGTTTGAAGTTGGCCAGGTTGCAGCTCCCAGGATCTAAGGGGGGGATTGGAGGGTACCAAACCAATTAGCCTCTCATCTTGGGTTCTTAAAGGGCTGGGTGTGAGAATCCTATAATTATTAATACTCATGGAGGATGGTTTATCAACTAGAAGAGAGATCTAAACTGACTTCCACTCTCTCTCCCATTCAGGGCAGCGCGGACTTCTGCAGAGGCTAAACAGTTAATTAGAAAGTTTCATGATACCTTGTATTTTAGATCCTGTGTGAGTATATTGGGTACCCTGCAGTCTTGGGAAAGAGACTTGGCAGTCAACATTGATGGGGAGACATGGGGTAGTATACAGGACTATGCCAATAAAATTTTCGGTATGTAATTGAATGAAGGAGACACGGTTCCAAAATACTGCACTGTTTGCTTTGGCATTGGAGTGGAGGCATAGTGGAAGTGAAGGTGCTTTGTTCATTGGAATCCTTGAGAGATCCTGAGGAGTGTTCATAGACCCTATCTTCCCCTCAGCCTTCTCGAGCAACATAGATGATATTATAATCCTGGACGTTACTCCCTTATAATGTTGTCGGTGATTTACTGGTGTCTTTTCTACTGAAAAGGCCATTCGAGGTATGAGCACCAGGACGAATGTCGTCTGTTTTCCTGTTCTAGCAAAAATGAAATTGAATCGATGTGAAATGTGGTCTTTGCAGTTTTACTCCTTTTTATCGTAATGTGTTATCATCCTTGTGGTTATGGGAGGGAGTGCTTTATCGACACCCCTTATCTCGTTTATAATGAAGATGAGTGGAGCCATGGCAGGGTGATGGGTGGATGGTCGGGGTGGAGCTGGATGATAGGGTTGGTTCAGCCCTCGCTAAAATTGAGGATAGTCCCCCAGTTAGAGGTAACCAGATCAGGTTTTTATTTTTGTTTGTTTTTTTCTGTTATTTTGAAGTTAAGAATCCCTGCCTTTCTCCTTTAATAGCCTGGGCAGACTACGTATCTAGAGACAACAGGGTTCCTTCTGACACTTCCTTGAGGTTGTAGTTTTTCCTTTGGGCCTCTCTTTTTTTCTCTTTGAGCTATTGGTATGAGAAAATTCGGGGATCACGTGATGTGAGCATGGGAGCGGCTGCATTTCCACAAGCTCTGCATCTGCTAATCTTTCAATCTTTATTGTTATCTTTGTGCACACCTCCTTTATGGCTCTTCCCAATTCACAGGGCTTTACCACGTACCGAGATTGGTTGGTCAATGTTTCAGCATCTTTCAGTCAAGGCAATATGCCTTAACCTTCATGGTGGTTGGAGGGAGTTGGGGTGGGGCCTAGTTTTTGGTAGCACAGCTGCCTTTGAGAGGTTTTCCACCCTGACGATGCGGTGCACACTGACATTTGCTTCCATCTGATAATCTTGGCTCTGAGGTGCAGGATGTTAAAGCCCAATTGTAAGAGTTGTGAGGTGTCCTTATGAAGGTGGTGGCAGCACCCAAGGAGGTTCTTGTGCAGGCCCGCTTCTGCATGGTTGAGTCCCTGTTGCATGGCCTTTTGCCAGCCTGGAAAGATCAGGTGAGGATCAAGGGGAGCCAGTGGGGAGCCTGGTCATGCCTGGAGTCTCCGGTGAGGTGGTGGAGGGGTTCCTAGCTGAGTTTGGGAACAGGCTGCCATGTTGTGTGGATTTTAATCTGCAGGTTGGAAAGCTCAAATTCGATGGAGCACATTTAATCCTATCTCCAAGGCCTGGGGCTGGGTTGGTCATCCAACCTCTTGGTCTGTATGATGCTGATTCTGTTGTCAGTCAAGATGGGTTGGGGTCACCCGTGCTGGCCGCATCATTCCCCCGTTCCCCCTCCCCCCTCAACTGGAGCATAGGTAGTTGACGGTATCTAGCTATGTCTAATGATTGTATCAAGCCAGTTATAATGTCCCGTTCCCCTCTGAATTCATGCATATGGAGCCATTTTTTCTTTGCCTATGGCGAAAAATAATTTTTGTAATTTTGTTGCATTGTTTGCCAAAAAAATAAAACATTAACAAACATACTTTTTAAAAAATGTCAGAAAATGTCCTGTCAGACTCTGTTGCCATGTTTTGTACTGTGATTTAAATCAACTTACAGCTCTTGCTTCTTTAAAAATAAACTTTTGAAAATCGAAAAGCTTTTTGCACCTACTCCGCTCCACTGATTAACATGCACTTCATGCTGTTCTGTCAGTTGCTATAGCCATTGTATATGCTTGGATGGGTTGCAAACGCTTATGGTGGCTTCTACTCAGCAGCTGGTCCCTTGATTGAAGAATGGTTGACAGTTTTAGCAGGCCATGTAACGGTATGTCTTTGATGCAAAACATGAACCATTCTATACCAATGTGGTGTGATTGTATCTCGGCCTGCTCACTTCACAAACCAAACGGGTCACACTTCCAGAAATGTCTCTATCTTTGGGGAGCTCAGCCTTGGATGAGGTTTCTTGTTTCTTTACAAACCTAATAGGCAATTAAAGGATAACAATTTATTTTACATTGGAGTAGGTTTTTTTCTTTCCATTAGCAATGATAGTGTTTGATTTGACGGTTTTATTAGATTGTTAGAGGTTTAAATGTTTCCAATTAGTTTGCAATAATTCCCATTGTTATTGCATGGTTCCGGAGGGCTGTACATACTGGATACGGAGTGAGTGGCTATGCAAGTGTGGCCATCTGGGATGGCCACTTCCCAATTACAAAATGGACACGTTGCAAAGATTGCAGGGAAAATGGACAATACTGAGAAAACAAGCAGGTTCAGGGTTTGTCTGTTGATTGGAGTCGCAGTTCCCAGGCAAGAACAAGACTGCAGGCCCATTAGTATACTAATGGCCCATGTCCGGGAACAAAAGAGTAACATTTGAGTCACCGATACTAAGGCAGACACCCCGGTGCCAGAGGAGACCGGAACAAAGCAGGCCAACGACCACCTAGGACATGCCCAGCCATCAGGGCACCCACCCCTTTATTGGACGAGATCAATATGAATGATCAAGAAACTGCCCAATTGATTGGGGCCAAGTTCAAGGCCCGCCCAAAAGAGCGTGAAGCCCCTTTGGGTATAAGAAGGAGCCCCCAAGAGAGAATCGTTCTCTTGGACCCGGCTCTAACCTGTCCACCAGCTGCACCAGAAGCAAGTAAGTCCAAGGTCAACGCACGATACCAGACAGACGACCTTAGCTGTTATCCCGTACCAGTTCCACCCCAGCAGCCTCAGAACAACGGCCATTGTTCCTCTGACTGAGTGGGCGCCCGAAGCTAAGTATAGGCTTTAGCAGTAGTGATAGTTTAGTCTGTAGTATTTGTGCATGAGTATATTTAACTGTGTGTGTAAATAAACAAGCATTTGACTTTGAACTAACTAACTGGTGTATCGAGTCTTCGATCAGTATTCAGTTTGAACCTTGTGACGGCATCGAAAGATACCTGGCGACTCTAGAGAAAACGTAATTAGAATGAAGGAAGGCGACCATATTGACCGCCATATTCAGAGCCAAATAAATATAGCAAAATTTAGCAACACAGGTTACATGAAGGACAGGGATGTTTGACGGGGTGGTATGGTTGTTCCAAGGGGGCATGCTTGATCTGATGGGTTAGGAGAGTAGATGGGGAGTGAATTTAGGATTAGCGGGTCTTTAAACAATTTTGGGAGCTGGGCTTCTCTGTTGGATACCGAGACGGGCCTTCTAACTAGTCCACCTCTACACCCACAATTTTCCCGTATTTCACTCTGGCTCAAAAAACGCACGTGAACCTCTGTGAAATGGCAAGAATCCCGAGCCAAAGTCACATCTGGGTCGGGTGTGCATTTCAGAAGGTGCAAATGTGAGGGTGTTGGTTTTCCTGAGCCCAAGCAAAACTCTGGGCCACAGGAACACATCAGTCCTGGTACGTTGAATAAAGATTTATTTGTGCTCCTCATTTGTGAACTTATGTCACAACATGTACGATAAATGCCCTCAAACGTTGTCAACATGATCCTTTAGTTAAACAAACCCCTGCGAGGATTTGTCCTGCAGACTACCACCACATCATGTTCATAACTTTATTGGCCCATTGTATACTTTCCACTTCACTGGGAGCTGTTTGTACGTGTTATCTTATATCTTAAAAGCTCACAGCTTAACATGGCTTTGAAAAGAACACAAGCACTCCTGAATAAATCAATGAAACATGAACCATTCTATACAATTGTGGTGTGATTATACCTCCACCTGCTCACTTCACAAACCAGATGGGTCACACTTCCAGAACCCTCTCTTCCTTTGGGTAGCTCAGCCTCTTCCATCGCTTCCACCTCACTTAAAATACTTGTCGCGCATAACCTCAATACCCAACACCAATTTGCTCAAAGTCTCAGCCATCCTCCCTTCCCTAGCTGAGCAACTGCATGTCCTCTTCAATCTAAACTCCGCAGATCTTTCTCCTCCCACCGTCTGCTTTTCTATTCCTGCTTTAATGTATAAACTCCACATCCAGAGCTGTATTCACAACCTCGCCATCTCCTCAAAACATTTCAGAAGTAATTGAATGCTGCATTGTGGGGACTTGACAGTTGTCCTAGACAGATGAGCTAAAACAGGCTGGAGTAGCCCTCCTCATCTGAAACTCTCCTCTGAACTCTCGTGTCCTGGATATTTTATGACCATCCGACTATTTCCTCATCTCCTTCTCCCTGCTCCCAGGCTAACTACCCTCACTGATTCCCTCCGTGGAAAACTGCCACACCACCTCTCCAACCACCCTCCACCACTACCAATTAATGCCCCCTTTAACTCCTGCTCCGTCCTTCCTGATGGAGTCTATATGGATTTTAGCAAAGCTTCTGAAGAATTCCCACGCATAATCTGACCGGGGCCATCGATGGAGATGGGCACGAATTCTTAAATTCAAAATAACAAAAAAATAAAAATAAAAACCCCATAGGGTAACCTCAAATCGGGGGTGGGGGGTGGGGGGGCAATACTCAATCAAAGTGAGGACTGAGCTAACCCTATAATCCAACTCTCCCCCACCATCCACCCTTCACCCCACCCTGACTACACTCATCTTCCTTATAAATGAGATAAGGAGTGGCAAAAAGCACTCCCCTTCCATCACTCAAGGATTTTAACATGACAAAAACGAGTAAAACTGCACACGCCAGATTTCACATAATCGACTCGATATGATTTTTGCTGGAACAGGACACCCGCCCTCGTGCTCACATCTCGCACGGTCTTGCAGGAGAAAAGACAACACTAAATAATCAACATCATAATCACAGGGGAGTAACGTCCAGGATTGCAGAAGAATGGCAGGGTAATTATGCCATTTATGTTGCTCGAGAAGACCAACGCAAAACATGATCTGTCCCTGTCCTCCTCAGGATCTTTCAAGGATTGCAATGAATGAAGCACCTTCACTTCCACCATGCCGCCGTCCAACCCGTTGTGGGGTGGCTCGATCCTCTCAGCCACCTCCAACCCGTTGTGATGAGCATCAAGGATACGATGATATATGGTCAGTGGTTGGGGGGCTAACGTTCGGATACGTTGTGCTCCTTTGACTCTAATGCACCCAGCCTCCAAATCAAGATTATTAAAGCATGGTAGCCAATCGGGAACTTGCCTCCCACCTCACGCCAGCAGCCAGGCTTGCCATTGCCCGGCCCCTACCTCCCGAGCCCGTCAGGATAAACGACGTGCCAAGCAGCAGAATCTCAATGTCGCGAAGGTGGTCCTTACCAGGGAAAGTGCTCTTCTGAGCACAAGGACTCTCTCATGCGCTTCCACCATTGTCCCAAGGATACCTCAAATCTTCAAAGTGAGTTCTAAGGACGTACACCACAAAGCCAAGATCTTCATCCAGAACAATATTCTTAATGGCGGCCATCATCCGGATGGACACAGCACTGCCGTGGCGAAGGCCTGCTCACCAGCAACAACGCCATCGCAAGCTGGGCCCCACCCCAGCCCACCCCATCGCCAGGGGATTCTCTGCAATTTATCTCAGCTCCTCTTTGTAAAAGACCAATCAGGATTCTCCAGGGACATAGCAGAAGATATATATCCCAAGAAAAGACAAATATGAAACATGCACCAGGATAAAATAAAGGATTACAAGATAAGCAGAGCCAGGGCTCGTGAAAAACACAGCCATTCCTGTGCTCACATGACGTGACCCCCCCCCCCCCAGATCTCAAGTCTGTTACCTAATTAGCGCCACCATTCCGCTTACAAAGCTTTTACTGATAATCCGCCTTTAAAAGACGTTTGAATTCCCTTTTCTGTCTGCCAATAATCTATTCCAGTATTGACTCTTTACATGCCTTTTCCCTTTCTCATTGCTCCTCTGTACAGATTATGGCGAGTCTGATCCTCCCTCGTCATATACCACCTTCTTTTGCTTTGGCCTACTTGGAACAATAATCATAGTGTTTACAGTGCAGAAGGAGGCCATTCAGCCCATCAAGTCTGCACCGGCCCTTGGAAAGAGCACCCCACTTAAGCCCACACCTCCACCCTATCCCCGTAACCCAGTAACCCCACCAAACCTTTTTGGGCAGAGGTGGATTGGCTCTGCTAAATTGCCCTTAGTGGCCAAAAAGGTTAGGTGGGGTTACTGGGTAACGGGGATAGGTTCGGCTTAAGTGGCCAGTGGTGACTCGATGGGCCGAATGGCCTTCTTCTGCACAGCAAATTCGATGATTCCATGATCATGGCCAATCCATGTAACCTGCACATCTTTGGACTGTGGGAGGAAACCGGAACATCCGGAGGAAACCCACGCAGACACGAGGAGAATGTGCAGACTCCGCACAGACAGTGACCCAAGCCGGGAATCAAACCTGGAACCCTGGAGCTGTGGAGCAACTGTGTTAACTGCTGTGCTACCGTGCTGCCTTTGACATCCAGGGAGCTCTGACTATGGTTTCTCTCCTTGCCCCCCATGTGGAAATTTAAGTAGACTGCACCTGAATCATCCACTCTGATTGAATGGAGAGGGGAGAGCTTTATTGTCCATGCTAAAGTGGAAATTTGTCTTTGGCTTCACCTCCAGTATAATTATAATCATACACTCATTAGTTAAAAACAGGGAATACTTCATGTATACCTACATTCATACATTTGTGCAAATGTTACACACATCCATACCATACAAACACATAACACTCTACCATGAAAGCACTTACTACAGTTAAAATAAATGAAAACAACAGGCTAAATTCACATTGTTATTTAGTCAGCTTATGGCACTGGGAATAAAATTCCTCTTGAACAGATTTTTCCTGGCAATAAAAGCCACTTTCTTATTTGCCACCTGCTCAAACTCCCCAAAAAACTTCAACAAAGCAAATAGTTCAACAATTTAATTGAAACCAAACAACCAACACACAGTGGTGAAGTGAAGCACAGGGTCAGCAGCACAGCCTCACCCCGAGAGTTATGTTTATCCTAGGTTTCCCCTGGTCCTTCACTGTAACGTATCTACTACTTGTGATACTACGATCACTATTACTGGAACACTCTCCCACTGTAGCTTATTCCATTCGACTCACATTGGAGTGGTTAATGTCTCCCATTATCACTTCCTCTATAACTCTGTCATTGTCGCTGGGTCAAAACCTGGAACTCACTGTACCTGCACCGCACGGGCCGCTGCAATTCGAGAAGGTGGCTCACCATCACCGTCTCAAGGGCAACTAGGGGTGGGCAACAAATGCTGACCTAGCCCCAGTGACACAAACTTCCCATCAAAGAATAAACTGCTCCTCTCAGTAATTTCCCTGAAAATGTCCCTCTTGCACCTTCCCATTATTTGGTGGCCTGGTGGACTTTAACCTGGTGTTGTAAGACTTCTTTCTGTAAACATCGAGTCGAGTAATAGCTGCCTAATTGTCTCTTAATGGGTTTCATATGCAGGACATTCACATGGAGCAATGAGGTGATAACCTGTTAAGACAAAGCACCAGCACTAGAGGGGAGCACTAATTCTATAATAAAAATCATTAATTATCATGTAGACAGCAGAAGGGGTGAATAAACAGTTTGCTCTCTAACTGAACACCAGTCAGAGTGCCTCTCTTTGCATGCTGCCAGTGGCTGTAATATTACAAAGTGTGGCTCAGGTGGTAGCAATCTCAGCTCGGAGTTTGAAGGTTATGGGTTCAAGGATCACGCCAGAGATTTGAGCACATAAACTAGGCTGACACTTGAGTGCAGTACTGAGAGAGTGCTGTACTGTCAGAGGGTCAGTATTGAGGGAGTGCGGCACTGTCAGAGGGTCAGTATTGAGGGAGTGCGGCACTGTCAGAGGGTCAGTACTGTGGGAGCGCTGCACTGTCACAGGGTTAATACTGAGGGAGTGCTGCACTGTCAGAGGGACAGGAATGAGGGAGTGCTGCACTGTCACAGGGTCAGTCCTGAGGGAGTGCGGCACTGTCACAGGGTCACTCCTGAGGGAGTGCTGCACTGTCAGAGGGTCATAGAATTTACAGTGCAGAAGGAGGCCATTCGGCCCATCGAGTCCGCACCGGCTCCCGGAAAGAGCACCCCATCCAAGGTCAACACCTCCACCCTATTCCCATAACCCAGTAACCCCACCCAACACTAAGGGCAATTTTGGACACTAAGGACAATTTTTCATGTCCAATCCACCTAGCCTGCACATCTTTGGACTGTGGGAGGAAACCGGAGCACCCGGAGGAAACCCACGGACACACGGGGAGGATATGCAGACACTGCACAGACAGTGACCCAAGCTGGAATCGAACCTGGGACCCTGGAGCTGTGAAGCAATTGTGCTAACCACAATGCTACCGTGCTGCCCTTGAAAGTGAACTGGTTGGTGGTGATTTAGCCCGAGAGTCACCACTCCTCAGGCGAGCGGCGAGGTTAAGAAGGTGGGGCCTTCATGAATAACCTCAGCCGGTATGGTCAGTACTGAGGGAGTGCTGCACTGTCAGAGGGTCAGTACTGAGGGAGTGCTGCACTGTCACAGGGTCAGTCCTGAGGGAGTGCTGCACTGTCACAGGGTCAGTCCTGAGGGAGTGCTACACTGTCACAGGGTCAGTCCTGAGGGAGTGCTGCACTGTCACAGGGTCAGTCCTGAGGGAGTGCTGCATTGTCACAGGGTCAGTACTGAGGGAGTGCTGTACTGTCAGAGGGTCAGTACTGAGGGAGTGCTGTACTGTCAGAGGGTCAGTACTGAGGGAGTGCTGAACTGCCTTATCTGTTCAGATTGAGATGAAAGATTACATAGCCGTATTGGAAGCTGTCCTGGTCAACATTTCTCTCTTAACTAATCCTTAACGTTAACTAAGGTTAACATGCAGGTTCAGTCAGCAGTTAGGAAGGCAAATGCAATGTTAACATTCATGTCAGAGGGCTAGAATACAAGGCCAGGCTGTACTTCTGAGGCTGCATAAGGCTCTGGTCAGACCCCATTTGGAGTATTGGGAGCAGTTTTGGGCCCCGTATCTAAGGAAGGATGGGCTGTCCTTGGAAAGGGTCCAGAGGAAGTTCACAAGAATGATCCCTGGAATGAAGAGCTTGTCGTATGAGGAACAGTTGAGGACTCTGGGTCTGTACTCGTTGGAGTTTAGAAGAATGAGGGGGGATCTTATTGAAACTTGCAGGATATTGTGAGGCCTGGATAGAGTGGACTTGGAGAGGATGTTTCCACTTGTAGGAAAAGCTAGAAGTAGAGGACACAATCTCAGACTAAAGGGACGATCCTTGAAAACAGAGAGGTGGAGGAATTTCTCCAGTCAAAGGGTGGTGAGTCTGTGGAACTCTTTGCTGCAGAAGGCTGTGGAGGCCAAATCACTGAGTGTCTTTAAGACAGAGATAGATAGGTTCTTGATCAATAAGGGAATCAGGGGTTATGGGGAGAAGGCAGAGAATGGGGATGAGAAAAATATCAGGCACGATTGAATGGCACAGCAGACGCGATGGGCCGAGTGACCTGATTCTTCTCCTATGTCTTATGGTCTTATAACCCCAAATACAAAATACTTTTATTTGCTGTTAGTTTTATACAATGCGTATAAATACATTTACTGTATTTTTTAACGTGATAGAATTATTTAAAAAGCTTATTGAAACTCCACTGGACACCAGTTAGTTCTCCCCTTCTCAGTGCACCGAGCCAGTGAAAGGAAGCGTCAATCTCAGAATTAGTGCCAACTCGGATACCAAAGTGATAGATTCCTACTCTGCTGAGGAGCAGAGTAAACCAGTGATGGAATTGAACAGGGAATAAACAAATGCTCCCCACAGTGAACAGGAGAAAATTGTTTAAACCATTCATATAAACCCAATCTCTATGCAGGGTAAATAGAATTACCCAGTGTCAGTGCCTGCCCCTGTGTGTGCTGCATGGTTTGGAGGCAATTCTACTACCCGTCACACTGGACATTTCTCCGCTGACAGGGAACAACTTACTTTACTGGAGAAGAATTTTGCGACCATTTGGAAGATGAGGTACGCCCAGAAAATATGGAGCAGCTGAAGGACAACGAGCATGGCATTGAAGAAATAATATCCAAAGAATGGAGGGTAGTGATGTATTGGATAGACCCAGGTACAGTGGATGATCCTGTCAACAAGAATATAGGTTACAACATTGAAGGCAGATGTACTCGGTGGCCATTGAAACAAATAATTATAATCACCACTTGACACTGAACTTTTGGGATATTCGAAAGACCATTTATGTTAAAAGTTGGAGGGAAAACTCCCCTAGAGAAGAGGCATATTTATAAGCAGCAGTGAAATGGCAAATATTCTGAGTTGTAGGAGTTTCCAGCAAATTATTGAAATGAGGCCCTGTCTGAAAGATCAGCAAGGCCTCCACGTGCTTGGACTAGGCCTATGCTCACCCTTTTCTCCTGGCCTCGGCCTATGCTCACCCTGCTCCCCTGGCCTCGTCTAGGCCTATGCTCACCATGCTCCCTGCTGCCCTGGCCTCAGCCTATGCTCACTCTGCTTCCCTGTTCTTGGGCGAGGCCTATACTCACCCTGCTCCCCTGGCCTCGGGCTATGCCTATACTCACCCTGCACCCATAGCCTCAAGCTAGGCTCATATTCACGCTGTTCCCCTGGCCTCGGGCTTGGCCTATGCTCACCCTGCTCCCCTGGCCTCGGCCTATGCTCACTTTGCTCCCCTGTTCTTGGGCAAGGCCTATACTCGCCCTGCTCCACTGGCCTCGGGTTAGGCCTATGCTCACTCTACTCCCCTGTCCTCGGGCTAGGCCTATGCTCACCCTACTCCCCTGTCCTCGGTCTAGGCCTATGTTCATCTTACTCCCCTGTCCTTGGGCTAGGCCTATGTTCATCCTGCGACCCTGGCCTCGGTTTAGGCCTATGTTCACCCTGCTCCCATATCCTTGGGATAGCCTACGTTCACCCTGCTCCCTATCCTCGGGCTAGGCCTATGTTCACCCTGCTCCCCTGGCCTCGGGCTAGGCCCATGTACACCCTGCTCCACTGGCCTCGGGCCAGGCCTATGTTCACCCTGCTCCCCTGGCCTCAGGCTAGGCCTATGTTCACACTGCTCCCCTGGCCTCAGGCGTGACCTATGTTCACCCTGCACCCCTGGCCTTGGAACTCGGCGTATGTTCACCCTGCTCCCCTGGCCTCGGGTTAGGCCTATGCTTACTCTACTCCCTTGTCCTCGGGCTAGGCCTATGCTAACCCTACTCCCCTGTTCTCGGTCTAGGCCTATGTTCATCCTGCTCCCCTGTCCTTGGGCGAGGCCTACGATCATCCTGCTCCCCTGGCCTTGGTTTAGGCCAATGTTCAGCCTGATCCCCTGTCCTTGGGCTGGGCCTATGTTCACCCTGCTCTCCTGGCCTCAGGCTAGGCCTATGTTGACACTGCGCCCCTGGCCTCAGGCTTGGCCTATGTTCACACTGCTCCCCTGGCCTTGGAACTCAGCCTATGTTCACCCTGCTCCCCTGTCCTCGGTGAGGCCTCTACTCACCCTCTTCTCCTGGCCTGGGTTAGGCCTATTCTCACTCTGCTCCCCTGTCCTCAAGCTAGGCCTATGCTGACCCTGCTCCCCTGTCCTCAGGCTAGGCCTATGCTCACCCTGCTCCCCTAGCCTCGGGTTGGGCCTATGCTCCCCCTGCTCCCGTATCCTTGGGCTAGGCCTATGTTCACCCTGCTCCTCTGACCTCAGGCTAGGCCTATGTTCATCCAGCTCCCCTGTCCTCGGTCTAGGCCTACGTTCACCCTGCTAACCTAGCGTCAGACTAGGCCTATGTTCACCCAGCTCCCCTGTCCTCGGGCTAGGCCTATGTTCACACTGCTCCCCTGGCCTCAGACTAGGCCTATGTTCACCCTGCTCCCCTATCCTCGGGATAGGCCAATATTCATCCTGCTCCCCTGGCCTCAGGTTAGGTCTCTGTTCACCCTGCTCTCCTGTCCTTGGGATAGGCCTATGTTTGCCTTGCTCCCTGTCCTTGGGCTAGGCCTATGTTCACCCTGTTCCCCTGGCCTAGGGCTAGGCCTATGATCACCCTGCTCCCCTGGCCTCGGGCTAGGCCTATGTTCAACCCGATTCCCTGTCCTCGGGCTGGGCCTACGTTCATCCTGCTCCCCTGGCCTCGGGCTAGGCCTATGTTCACCCTGCTCCCCTGTCCTCGGGATAGGCCTATGTTCACCCTGCTCTCCTGGCCTTGGACTCGGCCTATTTTCACCCTGCTCCCTTGTCCTCGGGCTAGGCCTATGGTCACCCTGCTTCCCTGACCTCTGTCTACAGGCGCACGTAAAGGTTTCTGTGGCCCTGAAATTTGGCTGAAATTGGGTAGGATGAGGTGGAGGTTAAGTCATGGCAGTCACTCAGGCCCTGCTCCCATTCTGCCTTTTCCACCGATTAGGCTGCTCAAACTGGGCCAGTTTTAAATACACACATCAAATCTGATATCATCAAACCTCAATCAGACACCCGAAAGGGGAGGTTCCAGGGGTGGTTTCTCCACCCGATCAGAACCATTACAAAGGCCCGCTTGGCAAAAACACCCAGTGGGTGAATTATAACAATCACTTTAATTCTCCTGACACCGTGAGGAGCAGTGCTGATAAGACAATCAGACGTAGGGGAAGAAGTAAGTCATTCTGCCCATCGAGTTTGCTCCGTCATTCAATGTGATCATGAGAGATCTGGAAGGATATTCCTCAACACCACTTTCCCACTTTATCCCCATAATCCTTGATTCTCTTACTGATTAATAATCTGTTTATCTCAGCCTTGAACATACTTAACGACCCAGCCTCCACAGCTCTCGACAGTCTCCGTCCCTTTAACTTGAAGCTGACTCGATTGGTTTCAAGTGAATTTCTGTTCAGCTGTGTCCAGTGACTTATTGGACAGAGAGCAGGGAGACAGCGCCACCCAGATACTCGAAACTAGCTCCTTACTGATGGTGCAAAGGAGGAAGGGTTTTGCAGTGATACTGACCAGAAAGGGAAGATGACGAGCCTGGTGATTATAAATACTGCAGCAAAGACGATGAACAGCGAGTTACAGATGGATTTCCACCCAGCGTAATTAAGCATCTTGGCAAACTGTCAGGGAACGAGAGGGTTGAGTGTAAATGACTTTACAGCCAAACAAAATGAAATGGCCAGAGTTTCATGCTTCATTCATCATGTCAGATAATTAAATCAATAATAGTCAACTCATAGTAAGAATTTATTCCAGTGTGCAAGTGCAACTTCACTGGCTAATCTGAGGGCGGCAGCAATCTTTTAACCTGCTCTTTAAACTGTACACAGTTTGAACCTTCACCCAGCCTGTAGAACCACTAACTGGCATGCTCAGAGGTCATGAAACTGAAACCTGACTTCCCATAGTTACAGGGTGGCAGGGGCTCCTACGAAGGGCATCGGTTTGGACTGTTGCTCTTCCCTCTTTCACTGCCAGTTATCCTACCCCTGGGAAAGCCCGTGTAACAGGATTTCACTTCAAATCAGGCTCTCAACTGCACTGACAGAGTCCAATTTAAGCAGGTAAAGAAACACCTTGCCACTCTATTGCAGGACAATCTGACATTCAGCGTTATTTTGATAACCATGGGCTTCTGCGCCGCCAGTTGCCTCCTCAACATGTCATTTTTTAAACTCCCCTCCCCCGATGCTCTCCATCAATCGCAGTGAGAGGTGGGATATTATATTGAGACCATTACCTGTCTCCCACCCACCGTGGCGTGTGTGTGGGGGAGGAGGTTACATTGAGGCCATTACTTCCACAGTTGCACTCGAACCTGCTCAATGATGGCAGCTTTCATTTGTGATTTCCGGTTCATTCTGCTGGTTGTTGTTATTCTAACTGCACTGCCTGCTTAACTGAGGAAATTACAGGCCTCAATCTTTCTATCTACTATAAATACAACCAGTAAAATTTCAGCCATAAGTCCTGCACATCTGATTCATATCAACACCATAAATATTCAGCCACAAAACAGAAAATTTCAATCTGACCTCAATGAGGATAAGTTAAAAATCCCCATAAAACACAAGAAGCAATTTTGCTAACCTGAAATTCTGGGGTCTTTTTGCACCCAATTTGAGGAAGTGCATGTGATTTGCGGGATTGGCTCTTGGCCTCAGGATTATAATGAACCAGGCTGGGTGCAGGGTCTGGCAGGCAGGCGTGGAAAGTTTGTGTTATAACCTGCCTGCTTACCATTGGCTGGGGACTAATGACTATCCCACAATCCTGTGGGAGTATGAGCTTCCCCAATGAGGGGGGCGGAGAAACCACTAGTAAACTCTTAGTATAAATAAAGCTGGCCAGTTCAGGAACCAGCAGGAAGGAGTTTGTAGCAAGGGAAGTTACTGCTACTGTTATGTATATACTGTTATAGTAAATAAATGTTATTACTTTGTATCCTTATAACTCGTGCTGGATTCTTCGTGGCCCTTACAAAAGTTTGAATACGGTATAGTTATGTGTGGAAGACATCTGGGGTCCCTGCATCCTTTACCTGGGTGTTTGCTATGGGCTCCAATTGTGTGTGTCTCTGGGCTCAAATAAATGGGAAATTCTACACCCAGCATTTCAATTGTAAATCCGCTATACCCCACATTCCGACAGTCCACAACCCTGTTAATGTCAACAATGTGACTGCTCCTGGCTAACGGCTACAACTTTCTTCAGTTCACTATCCCCAGTCAGCCATCTAACAGACGGTGGCCCCTCATCGAGTGAGGGCACAGGGTGGGCTGTAACTGGACACCAATTGAGGGCACAGGGAGTGTTAGTTCAAGGCTGCTGTTGAGTAAAGAGTCAAGAGATCTGCTTCTTCCCCAAACACCTTTATTTTTCATTGAACACAATCCATACAAAACTCTATCACCACACCAAGTGCCACCTGCAATCCCTTTACAGATCAGTGTCAATTATTGGATACTTAACATCAATTCGATATGTAATTGGAATGTCTCTTAACCCATTCCTAACGGGTGGGCTGTAACCAGACACCGATTGAGGGCAGAGGGTGGGCTGTAACCGGACACCGAGTGAGGGCACAGAGTGGGCTGTAACAGACAGGGAGTGAGGGCACGGGATTTGAGGAGGAATGTCCGTTGCAATCATTCCACTTCTCACAAATGCGCGACAAATGCAGTTCTCTGGGGTTGACTTCACCGAGATCTATTCGGTGCGTCCAATTACATGTAATTCATTTAAAACGCTCCTCCTGTAAGGTGCTCAATAGGCTGTGTGATGCCAACTAACAAAGCTCTGTGAATGTGGTTACAGAACTAACAGTGATATGGCGTGACAAACACCAATTTAAAAGTTTACAATGAACTAGACACAGAATAATATACAGCCCACAGGCATTCCTGATGTTAATGGTTCTGTGTGTACTGGTAGGAATCAAACAAGCACACTAACCCGAGCCATTATTCATTCCAAAATGAGTGCCGAAGAAGAATCATATTGGACCCAAAGTGTAAACTCTCTTTTTACACAGATACTGCCAGGCTTGTTGAGCTTTTCCAGTATTTTCTGTTTTCATTTCAGGTTTCCAGCATCTGCAGTATTTTGCTTTTCTTATTAATTTAGTCTTGGATGATGGTGAGCCTAGTTAATAAAAATCATCCGCAGGTGCAACTACAGAGGGAAGGCAGACAGGGGGTTTGGGTCTTCCAAACCTGATGTATTATTACTGGGCGGCGAATGTGGAGAAGGTATGGAGCTGGGTCAGAGGGGTTGACTCCCAATGGGTCAGAATGGAGGAGAGTATGGGTAGGGGGGTCGGGATTAAAGGCACTAGCAACAGCGCTGCTCCCGACGGCCCCGGAGAGATACTCCGGGAGTCCGGTAGTAATAGTTCGTTGAGAAATTGGAGGCAGTTTCGCCAGCACTTCGGGTTGGGGGCAGGGTCAAGGGAAATGCCGATTCGGGGGAACCATAGATTTGAGCCAGGGAAATGGGATGGAAATTTTCAGAGAAAGGAGGAGAAAGGAATTAGGGCACCAAAAGATTTGTTTCGTGGGGGTCGGTTTGCAGGAGCTGGGAGCGAAGTATGGGCTGGAGCAGGGGGAAATACTTAGATACATGCAGGTTCGAGACTTTGCCAGAAAGGAGATACAGAGCTTCCCAGTAGAGCCGGCTTCCACATTGCTGGAGGAGGTGCTGACGACAGGGGGACTGGAGAAGGGGGTAGTATCGGCGGTTTACTGGGCTATTTTGGAAGAGGAGAAGGCACCGCTGGAAGGGATCAAGGCAAAGTGGGAGGAAGAGTTGGGAGAGGGTGTGGAGGAGCGGTTCTGGTGTGAGGTGCTCCGGAGGGTGAACACCTCCACCTCGTATGTGATACAGCTGAAGGTGGTGTATAGAGCACATCTTACAAGGGCGAGGATGAGCCGGCTCTTTGAGCGGGTAGAAGATGCATGTGAATGTTGCGGGGGGCCCCCGCAAACCACTTTCATAAGTTTTAGTCCTATCCAAAGCTGGAGGATTACTGGAAGGAGGTGTTTAGGGTAATCTCTAAAGTGGTGCACGGGAAACAGGACCCGGGCCCTCGGGAGGCCATATTCGGGCTGTCGGACCAGCCGGGGTTGGAAACGGGTGCAGAAGCAGATGTTGTAGCCTTCACCTCATTGATCACCCGAATATGGAACCTGTTAGGGTGGAGATCAACCTCTCCAGCCTGTGCCCTGGAGTGGGGACCTGCTGGAATTCTTGACGCTTGAGAAGGTTAAATTTGAATTGAGGGGAAGGGTGGAGGGGTTCTACAATTCATGGGCATTATTCATTATGCACTTTCGAGAATTGGTTTACATCCAACATTAGGGAGGGGGGGGCTGGGAGGGTTGGGGGGAGGGGGGCTGTGTGTGTTAATGGTGACTATGGGTGAGTCCTGATTCCTTTTTGTCATTTGTTTATGTTAACATGCGGGCTGATGTTTGGGGGTTTGCTGGGAGGATGGGATCGTTGTTATTAATATGGGGATTGGCATTACATTCGTTATTGATTATTGTTCATTGTTGGGTGTAAATTTGGGAGAAAATGTGAAAAAGGAGGAGAATAAAAATATTTTTAAACAAATAAATAAACATCAGCAGCATTCCCCTCATCTGCGTTTCTCCAACCAGGAGTTTTTTCAGTATTCATTTACGGGATGTGGGCATTGCTGGCTAGGCCAGCATTTATTGCCCATCCCTAATTGCCCTTGAGATGGTGGTGGTGGTGAGCTGCCTTCCTGAACCGCTGCAGTCCATGTGGTGTAGAAACACCCACAGTGCTTTTGGGGAGGGAATTCCAGGATTTTAACCCAACAACAGTGAAGGACCGGTGACTTGGAGAGGAACTTGCAGGTGACAGTGTTCCCCATGTGTCTGCTGCCCTTGTCCTTCTAGGTAGTAGTGGTCACAGGGATTGTAGGTGCTGTTGCAGGAGTTTTGATGAGTTGCTATGGTGCATCTTGTAGATGGTACACACGGCTGCCACTGTGCATCAGTGTTGGAGGGAGTAGGTGTTTAACTTGATAGATGGGGTACCAATCAAGCGGGTTGCGTTGTCCTGGATGGCGTCAACCTTCTGGAGCTGTATTCATCCAGGCAAGGGCAGTAAGGAGGTGAATTACCCTCCACAGAATTCTCAACTCTGTCCTGCTCTTGTAGCCACAGTATTTATAGTTCAGTTCAGTTTCTACTCAATGATAACCCAGGGTGTTGATAGTGGGGGATTGAATGTCGAGGAGCAAAGGTTAGATTCTCCTTTGTTGGCGATGGTCATTGCCTGGCATTTCTGTAGCGCGAATGTTACTTACCATTCGTCAGTCCAAGCCTGGATATTTTGCCGGTCGTGCTGCATTTGGCCATGGACTGCTTCACAGAATCATAGAATCATAGAATTTACAGTGCAGAAGGAAGCCATTCAGCCCATCGAGTCCACACTGGCCCTTGGAAAGAGCACCCTATTAGCCCACACTTCCACCTGTAACCCGACCTAACCTTTTTGGACACTGAGGGCAATTTAGCATGGCCAATCCACCTAACCTGCACATCTTTGGACTGCGGGAGGAAACCGGAGCACCCAGAGGAAACCCACACAGACATGGGGAGAAAGTGCAAACTCCGCACAGACAGTCACCCGAGGCCGGAATTAAACCCGGGACCCTGGAGCTGTGAGGCAGCAGTGCTAAGCACTGTGCCACCGTGCCGCAATGTCTGAGGAGTCGTGAATGGTAATGAATATCAGTAAACATCACCCCTTCTGACCTTATATTGGAAGGAAGGTCATTGATGAAGGAGCTGAAGATGGTTGGGTCTAGGACACTACCCTGAGGAACTCCCGCAATGATTCACAGCGCCAGGGTCACAGGTTCGATTCCCGGCTTGCTGCACTGTCTGTGTGGAGTCTGCACATTCTCCCCCTGATTCCCATTGACTGTAGTTTTGCTTGGGCTCCATAATGCCATACTCTGTTAAATGCAGCTTTGATGTCAAGGTATATCAGTCTCACCTCATTCCTGGGGTTCAGCTCTTTTGTCCATGTCTGAACCAAGGCTGTAATGAGAGCAGGAGCTCGGTGGCCCTGACAGAGCCTAAACTGAGTGCAGTGAGTAGGATAGGGATCAGCAAGTGATGACCGTCAATGACAATTTTCATCGCTTTGATGGTGATCGAGAGTAGGTTCATAGATTTCATAGAATTTACAGTGCAGAAGGAGGCCATTCGGCCCATCGAGTCTGCACCGGCTCTTGGAAAGAGCACCCTACCCAAGGCCAACACCTCCACCCTATCCCCATAACCCAGTAACCCCACCCAACCCTAAGGGCAATTTTGGACACTAAGGGCAATTTATCAACCCCAATCCACCTAACCTGCACATCTTTGGACCGTGGGAGGAAACCGGAGCACCCGGAGGAAACCCACTGAGGGCAGATGAATGGCCTCTCCCCACTGTGAATTTGTTGGTGTCTCCGCAAGCTGGATGAATGTCTGAATCCCTTCCCACACAGAGCAGGTGACTGGCTTCTCTCCAGTGTGAATTCGCTGGTGTATCCGCAGTGTGGATAACTGAATAAATCCCATCCCACACTGAGAGCAAATGAATAGCTTCTCCCCAGTGTGAACTCGCTGATGTTTCCACAGGGTGGATGAATGTCCGAATTCGTTCCCACACTGAAAGCAGGTGAATGGCTTCTCCCCAGTGTGAACCCGCTGGTGTGTCTGTAGGTGGGATAACTGAGTGAATCCCTTCTCACACTGAGAGCAGGTGAACGGCCTCTCCCCAGCCTCTCCCCGGCCTCTCCCCAGTTCATGGGACACTAACTGTTCGGGTGGATTTGTCCTGCCCTTTGTGGACAGGATATAGCTGGACAATTTTCCACATGTTGGGTAGATGCCAGTGCTGTAGCTGAAGTGGACCTTGCGGGACCTAGCAGCTGATGGAGATGAAGATTGTTGCATGACAGTGTGGGGGGGGGGGGGGGGGGTTCTTTACAGCACTGCCTGTGGGCCAAGAGAAGTAGGGTTGTGTCCTTCCAGCCCACCAAGTGAACTTGTTAATCTCTCCGTCCCCACCCCGCCATCAGCGAGTCGTCCACCAAGCCTGCAATCTCCACCTGCCTCCCCTTCACTCCCCTTGTGATCTTTATCCCTCCCCCAGCTTTACCCTACTGTCAAAACCTGACTTCTCCAGCCACCATCCATTACCCCTCCTCTTCTTCCAACTCATTCCTATCCCCCAATCTCTTTTTCTCCTTCCAGTTCCTATCCACCGGACAACCATTCCCAATCTGGCTGTGGGTGGGAAAGAGGCAAAAACACCAATTAGTTCATGATGTTATTCCAGAATCCGAGGAAAACGCATTCTTCCAAATGAACCAAAATATAAAACTAACTCCCCCATCCACCCCCAACTCTTCCCTGTCCTGTTAATATGGGGGCCAAAGGGGATGAAATGAGTTTCGGGCAGAAGGACAGGATAGCTGAAATACAGTCAGTGGCCAATTTCCCACTGCCTGATATTCTTTGCCAATGTATTCAGTGACACGTCAAATCAAACTGTTTTAAACGATCAGGCAGCTTAGTTGTAGAATGACTCCAAGCACCCCTTGCATCAGAGGTGGACATGCAAGATACAGAACTGATATTTACATCTCCGAAAATTCACCTACTTCCAGCACAATGTCAGATGAGTCGTGTACAACCATCACCAGGGTCCCCACACGGATATAGTTTGCACACCAGGAGAAGCTCAGCAGGATGATGGTAGCTAAGTGATGGATTATTTGTTCTTTAAAATCCTAAACAATTAAAAGTAACAGTTAATTTATGCAAGTGTGCCATAAATATCTCACAATCAGCCCTGTCCTATTAGATATCACAGTATCTGAGGGTATGCAGCATTAACTGGAAATCTGAACAGTTCAATCCACATAGGGCAACAGTTCAATCCACATAGGGCAACAGTTCAATCCACATAGGGCTGAAAAGAGAGGCTCAGGTCTGGATTTTCACCAAGTTAAGCCAATGTGAAAGCCCATTAGAAATGGTGCGTGGGACCTTGTTCCAGGGTTCTTTCCCCCATTCCGGTTTCAGATGACACAAATAAACGTGCAGGGCCCCTTCTTCAAGTGTATAAGCATCTGGGAGGAGTCGTGAATCAGGGTGAACCCCAGTCTCAAGTAACTGAAAGAAAGCAGCCACCTCCTGGATTGACAGGACAATAGAAAAAAGACATCTGATCTTTCAGTTTCCATAGGCTCCACAGAGCTGAGCCCGCGATGAATGCTTGGCTGAGTTTCAAAAGCTAAAGAATCGCTTATCTCAACAAGGGGTTCTGTACAGGTTTTGACAGTTTTACAAGGTTATCAATGGATTAGCTGTCCTTGATGTGGTTACTTTTTTTTTATTTTTTATAAATTTAGAGTGCCCAATTCATTTTTTCCAATTAAGGGGCAATTTAGCGTGACCAATCTACCTAGCCTGCACATCTTTGGGTTGTGGGGGCGAGACCCACGCAAACACGGGGAGAATGTGCAAACTCCACACGGACAGTGACCCTTGATGTGATTACTTAATAGATGTTTGTTTATTTTTACAACTTAAAGACTACTTGGTGAATTTAAAGTTGTTTTATTGGGTCTAGAGGTTTTAAATATAGGATGAAGTGTGTTCGTGTGACAGCCTGATTAGATTGTTAAAAGTTTAATTATTTTTAGGTCTATTTCAAAGCCATCCCATTGCTACTACATGGCTTTTGAGGTCTGTCCATAATGGATACTGAGTGAGTCGCTAAGGACGATACCGGTGGGGATGGGGTTGGGGGTATGATTTGGCATGGCGTGTATAAGGAGCATAAGGGGCATGGGGTTTGTGAGTGTGAAGAGGGAGGATTTGAAAGCCTGATATTCATCATTATAACTGGGCCATTGTCCCAAGAAATGGCACGGACACAAAATATTTGTTCAGTCTTCATAGCAAAAGATACAAATTACATATCAGAAGTAGGACAATGAAGAGGTCAATAAAATGTAGAACTTTTAATAATTAAGGTGCCTTTTAAAGACACAATTAATTATTAAAAGTAACTAATATTACCAAAGCAAAATATCAGTGGGACTTGAGAGGAAAAGCTGACAAATCTCCAGGACCCAATGGCCTACATCCTCAGGTTCTAAAGCGAGAGCTGCAGAGTTAGTGGCTATGATTTTCCAAAATTCCCGAGATTATGGAATGACCCCAGTGGCTTGGAAGTCAATAGGTGTCACAGCACTATTGAAGAAAAGTGGGAACGGCAGGTCATACAGCCGTTGGGAAAGTGTTAGGATCTATTATTAAGGAAGTCTTAACACTGCACTTCAACAATCATAGTATGATTAGAGAGTCAATATGATAGGGGAATTGTGTTTCACAAATATAGGGTTTTTTGAGGATGTAATTGGTAGGGTAGATGAAAGTGAACCAGTAGTTGTAGTGTACTTAGATTTCTAAAAGACATTCAATAAGAGACACCTAAAAGGTTCATAAGCAAGATATGTTTTGGAGTTGGGGTAATATATTAGCATGGAAAGGGGATTGGCTAACAGGCAGGAAGCAGAGAGTAGGGACAAATGGGGCATTTTGAACTTGGCAAATTGTGACTAATGGAAGTGCTGTAAGGATCAGCCCCTAATTGAATCATAGAATTTACAGTGCGGAAGGAGGTTAACTCGGTCTTGGATGACTCTGACTTGGATGAAGAGACCGAGAATAATATATCTGAGCTTGATGGGAATGTAAACTATTTGAAAAGGTGCCTTTTAAAGACACAATATTTTAAAGCAGCTGGCGATTAGCTTGTTATATGAAATGAAAATGAAAATCGCTTATTGTCACAAGTAGGCTTCAAATGAAGTTACTGTGAAAAGCCCCTAGTCGCCACATTCCGGCGCCTGTTCGGGGAGGCTGTTACGGGAATCATTGCCACCGTGGCGCCAGTTATAGGATTAAGAGGAGGCCATTCAGCCCCTTCAGCCTGTCCCACCACCATTCTGCATCTTAACTCCACATGCACACCTGCTTCTTTAATCCTGAAAACCCTGAATATGAATCGATCTTAAGTTCTGAAACTTCCAATTCATCCCCAGCCTGAATACCTTTGTGTTGAAATACCAAAATTCTAACTATTGGCTTGACATCACAGCAAATTAATTGTAATGATTAAAAATCTTACCTTCCTTTTTACATCCGATGCAATACTGAATAATAACGACCAATAAAAACTCAACTCGAGGATATAATACCAATATTGGGATGGTAACAGTGTCTGCGAGGGGAATAAAGACACGCTTGTCAAGACAGGAACATTCTTTGGGCTAATTTACAAGGTGTCCAAATTACACACCCAACCACATTCTTGGATGGCCCAGTTCTTCAGCTCTCTATTAACCTGATAATTTTCTGCACTATTTTCAGGCAAACAATATAGAAACATAGAAAATAGGAGCAGGAGGAGGCCATTCGGCCCTTTTGAGTCTGCTCCGTCATTCATTATGATCATGGCTGATCATTAAACTCAATAGCCTGATTGCGCCTTTCTCCCATATCTTTTGACTCCCTTCATCCAAAGTGCTAGATCTAACTGTTTCTCGAAAATATATAATATTTTGGCCTCAATTGCTTCCTGTGGTAACGAATTCCACTCCCTGGGTGGCAAAATTTCTCCTCAACTCTGTCCGAAATGTTTACTCTCTATCCTCAGACTGTGACCCTTGGTTCTGGACACGCCCACCATCGGGAACATCCTTCCTGCGTCTATCCTGTCTAGTCCTGTTTGAATTTTATAGGTTTCTTTGAGGTTGAAAAGGAGGAGGTGAAAATCGCAACCAGGGGATGGCAGCAGCCGTGGAGTGGATTGTAGCTCCATGGTATTTTAATCAGTATTCAGCCGAATGTTCTTTCTTCCACATTGGAGCATCAGTGAATTGCCCCAGCGGTGGCATTCCTGGACGTCAGTCTTATACTCAGGTGATCAGCAAGAAGCACAGGCCTGTAAACCTGGCAATGTGATGAGCTGCCATTTCAGAAACTGCCCTGCATTGTGTTGACTGGTGTGCAGGGTGGACGACCTGTGCCGCCAGGTTCACACCAGAACACCAGCTTCCAAATCTCCCGCCAGCTCCACTTCAGTCAGTGACTCGGAGCACAGGGAATAAAACTGTTCTCAGAAACATCCTCACAACGCAAAGCTCAGTGACTGTCATCTCGCATCGGAATCGTCAGTCCAATAATAACCGACCCAACTGCTGAGGGGACAACGCTAGTTTTACACCGCACGCAATTTTACTCTCCACCCGAGTCAGTGATCAGAACGTAAAAGGGCAGTCCAGCCAATTCCATGGGATTCCTGCCTGGACAGTTTGCTTCAAATTACGTCACAGTTACCAACATTTTCACTATTGAGCAGCGAGATCTATTTTTTAAAATTTAGAGTACCCAATGTTGTGTTGGGTGTTCTGGATCCGTGGAACACATACTGGTCACCAACACTTGAAATAGTGCAACACTATTTTATTGAATCATTAACTACTTAACATACTCTGACTGTGGGTTAACACGATACTAGCTTTAACTAGAGACCTTTGCCTTGTCCTAACCAGTCGATGCACTCAGCACATGGTGAATGTCTGTGTTGCAGGCTGTGAGCTCTGTCCTCCTAGCTAGCTGCAGCTCGAATGAGCGGGAACTCTGATGCCACCTGTCTTTATAGTGCGTGTGCTCTAACTGGTGATTGACTGCGGTGTTGTGTGTGTTGATTGGTCCCACTGTGTGTCCATCAGTGTGTGTCTGCACCATGATATACTGGTGTATATTATGACACCCAATTCATTTTCTTTTTCCAATTAAGAGGCAATTTAGCGTGACCAATCCACCTAACCCGCCACCTTTTGGGTTGTGGGGGCGAAACCCACGCAAATACGGGGAGAATGTGCAAACTCCACATGGACAGTGACCCAGAGCTGGGATCGAACCTGGGACCTCTGTGTCGTGAGGCCACAGTGCGAACCCACTGCGCCACCTTGCTGCCCTGAGCAGCTAGATCATTGTAAATCTCCATGCACTTCGATTCCGTCAGGTAGAGAGGAAGTGGAAGGCATCTGTTGGCGGGAGCATGGTGGCCTTCGGCCTCCATCTGGCTATAAATTCACATCCTGCAGTGGGAATGCTGACTAGTCGTAGAAAACTAGAGAGAGAGAGGGGGGGGGGGGGGCGAGGCAGAAGGAGTGACATTATATAAATGTACAGCATGTGAAGAGGTAATGATATGTTAAAATTAGCCACTAGAGGGAGATAAGGGACAGTATTATAAATTGCACTAACTCTTGGATTTCTGGGAGAGTGAGCTGGAAAGGGTAGCAGACTGGAGTAGAGTGCATTGTATAGCTGGTAAGATAGAATATAATTGTAGTCAGAATATAGAGATAGTGTTAGTGAGTTCAGTTTAATAATACATTTGTTTACCATAGGAATAAGTGTTGAACTCTAAATCAAGTAGTGTAAATAAAATTAGATTAGTTCATGAAAAGAACTTCAAGTGTCTTTGTGATCACTGTGCTTTCCATCCTGAAGTCAATCTCACAAATATCACTACAGAGGGGACCAAGGGGGCGAGGGAGAGGGGACCAAGGGGGCAAGGGGGAGGGGACAAAGGGGACGAGGGGACTAAAGGAGGCAAGGGGCAGAGGACAGAGGGGGTGAGAGGGAGGGCACCGAGGGGGTGAGGGACCGAGGGACAGGGGACCGAGGGACAGGGGTCCGAGGGGGAGCGGACCGAGGGGGAGGGGACCGAGGGGGAGGGGACCGAGGGGGCGAGGGGGAGGGGGCCAAAGGGGGTGAGGGGGCCAAAGGGGGTGAGGGGACCAAAGGGGGTGAGGGAACCAAAGGGGGCAAGGGGGACGAGGGGGCCAAAGGGGGCGAGGGTGCCAAAGGAGGCGAGGGGGCCAAAGGGGTGGAGGGTGCCAAAGGGGGCCAAAAGGGGTGAGGAGGCCAAAGGAGGCGAGGGTGCCAAAGGGTGCCAAAAGGGGCGAGGGGGCCAAAAGGGGTAAGGGGGCCAAGGGGGCCAAAGGAGGCGAGGGGGCCAAAGGGCCGAGGTGGTCAAAGCAGGTGAGGGGGCCAAAGGGGCTGAGGGGGACAAAGGGGGCCAAAGGGGCGAGGGGGCCAAAGGGGGTGAGGGGGCCAAAGGGGGCCAAAGGGCCGAGGTGGTCAAAGTGGGCGAGGGGGCCAAAGGGGGCGAGGGGGCCAAAAGGGGCGAGGGGGACAAAGGGGGCCAAAGGGGCGAGGGGGCCAAAGGGGGCGCGGGGGCCAAAGGGGGCGCGGGGGCCAAAGGGGGCGCGGGGGCCAAAGGGGACGCGGGGGCCAAAGGGGACGAGGGGGCCAAAGGGGACGAGGGGGCCAAAGGGGACGAGGGGGCCAAAGGGGACGAGGGGGCCAAAGGGGACAAGGGGGCCAAAGGGGATGAGGGGGCCAAAGGGGACATGGGGCCAAAGTGCACGAGGGGCCAAAGGGGACGAGGGGGCCAAAGGGGACAAGGGGGCCAAAGGGGATGAGGGGGCCAAAGGGGACATGGGGCCAAAGTGCACGAGGGGCCAAAGGGGACGAGGGGGCCAAAGGGGGCGAGGGGGCAAGGGGCCAAAGGGGGCGAGGGGGCCAAAGGGGGCAAGGGGGCCAAAGGGGGTGAGGGGGCCAAAGGGGGCGAGGGGGCCAAAGGGGGCGAGGGGGCCAAAGGGGGCAAGGGGGCGAGGGGGCCAGAGGGGGCCAAAGGTGGCACGGGGACAAAGGGGGCGCGGGACAAAGGGGAAACGCGGGGACAAAGGGGGCGCGGGTCAAAGGGGGCGCGGGGACCAAGGAGGGGCGCGGGGACCAAGGGGGGGCGCGGGGACCAAGGAGGGGCGCGGGGACCAAGGGGGGGCGCGGGGACCAAGGGGGGGCGCGGGGACCAAGGGGGGGCGCGGGGACCAAGGGGGGGCGCGGGGACCAAGGGGGGGGCGCGGGGACCAAGGGGGGGCGCGGGGACCAAGGGGGGGCGCGGGGACCAAGGGGGGGCGCGGGGACCAAGGGGGGGCGCGGGGACCAAGGGGAGGCGCGGGGACCAAGGGGAGGCGCGGGGACCAAGGGGGGGCGCGGGGACCAAGGGGAGGCGCGGGGACCAAGGGGGGGCGCGGGGACCAAGGGGGGGCGCGGGGACCAAGGGGGGGCGCGGGGACCAAGGGGGGGCGCGGGGACCAAGGGGGGGCGCGGGGACCAAGGGGGGGCGCGGGGACCAAGGGGGGGCGCGGGGACCAAGGGGGGGCGCGGGGACCAAGGGGGGGCGCGGGGACCAAGGGGGGGCGCGGGGACCAAGGGGGGGCGTGGGGAGAAAGGGGGCGCGGGGAGAAAGGGGGCGCGAGGGGGACAAAGGGGGCCCGGGAATAAAAGGGGCAAGAGGACACGGGGGCACAGGAGGGAGAAGTGAGGGTGCGGGAGGGAAAAGTGAGGGTGGGGGTGCGGGAGGGAGAAGTGAGGGTGGGGGTGCGGGAGGGAGAAGTGGGGGTGTGGGAGGGAGAAGTGGGTGTGCGGGAGTGAGAAGTGGGGGTGCGGGAGGGAGAAGTGGGGGTGCGGGAGGGAGAAGTCGGGGTGCGGAATGGAGAAGGTGGGTGCGGGAGGGAGAAGAGGGATGTTTATTAAGGATTGAGACTAATCATAGAAAACATACCCAGTGATCATTATGAACCATTAAACATGTATTTTAGGACATAGCAGTAATAAGTATTCAAACTCTTGCTACAAGCAGTGGCCACAATGCTTGATGGGATTTAAGCTAGCTAACTTGCCCATGTTTTTCAGACAAACAGGGATATACTGAAGTAGTGTGGTCAGCAATAACACAGTCAGCTCAGTAAACTGTTCTTATCAGTGACCCCAATATCCTGTCTTAGACAATCCCAGGTCTAAAGAGGAAACCAACTTTGGCATCCTGCCCCTGGATGAACAATGAGGTGAACAGGAACTGACTGCGACATGTAGGATGGGAATGTCAGAAAAACAACTTTATAATGGACACAGGATTCTAGTAAAGAGGTGGCAGGATGGGGTTAAATCATGAGCTGATCACAGTACATCATTTTGCTTAAAGTAAATTTTACTGGACAATATAAAAGTGACAGCTTGAAGGATTGGCTCAAGTCCAACTGGGGTGGGCTATTGATTTTTGGGAAACTCTATAATTGGTTTGTTTGTACCAGTGTCAAGCAGATTGATTTTGGCAGCAATCGAGATCTCTCTCCCATGTACATGGGCCAAGCTTGGAATAATAAAGCCAGCTTAACCGGCTTGATGTGCATCTGCAGATCTGTGTGTTCAGCTGAGCTGTAACTAAAAGGGAGGAACCCCACGTAAATGCTAGCTCAATACTCAGGACTTGGAAAAGCTCTTAAAACAACCAAATGAGAGGGGCTGATGAGGTCGTAGTTAAACATTTTATCCAAAAGAAGGCACCTCTGACAGTGTCGCACTCCCTCAGCATTCAGCAATGCAAGGATATCTGAGGCAGTTAGGGGAATCATTTAATGATGATTTGCAAAACAGGCAGGAATCAAAGGATCTAATCATGAATAAAGGCTCAATTTTAGCTGTGTTATCAGGGAACAGGAAGAGATATTCAAACATATAAAAGATTTTGATGCAGTAAAGAGTGAGAGATTGTTTGGTGAGTTAGTAACCAGGGATACAGTCTGAGGATTACCAGAAGAAGAATGAACAAGGAAATTATACTGATTCACACAGATGTTCATTAGAAATTGAGAATAGTCCTCCCACACAATGACGTAAAAAACTGAGCAGTCCAAAACCGCAGTGTACAGTGAATGATTCCTACCAGAATGCCAAGGCCTGTGGCACTTGTGACACTGGGCCTTGGGCTCGAAGAAACCTTGAATGCTGTGGACACCTAATATGTGGCGCCAGGCAGCTCAGTGGCGAAGGAGCCAAGGCAATCGGGTCACTGTGACCCCAGTAACCCTCAGCTAAGTCCTTAATCAGCGAGAGGTGACCACTGGGGGAAGCAGGATCGATGGAGTTGGGAGAAAAGGTAGCAGTCAGCAGTGATCTGGAACGGTAGAGGCCATAATGAAGGAGGAGGTAATAGCTGTAAAGGGGTTGGGAGTGGGATAAAGGAGGGAACTTGGGTTATTTTGGGGAGCAGGTAGTGAGCAGATGCCCAAGTTGTTTTAATAATAATAATAATATTGTTTATTGTCACAAGTAGGCTTCAATGAAGTTACTGCGAAAAGCCCCTGGTCGCCACATTCCGGCGCCTGTTCGGGGAGGCTGGAATGGGAATTGAACCGTGCTGCTGGTGTTGTTCTGCATTACAAGCCGGCTGTCTCAGCCCACTGTGCAAAATCAGCCCCTAATATGGGGTTAGGAAGGGCATTCTCTTCTTTCCACTCAGCTCAGTATATCCAAAGCATTTATCTTGATGCTGGCACTCCCGTTGGCTTGAGACAAACTGGTATGGTGGGGAGACAGCTTCAAACAGATGTAAACGGGTTTAATATCATTTCAGGCACAAGTTCTGGGTTCCGTTCTTTCACCTCTATCAATATGGTGGGCATCCTCCTCAGTTTCTAAGGAGGGTTGAGAGATGGTTGAGTTTCTCGGCAGTGTCTGCAGGTCATAATATCGGCAAAACAGCCAGTGTTGCAGACCTCCTGGTAGCTATCTACGGCCTCAAGGCGGTCCAACAGCAGGATCCTCTCCCAAACCCATATCGAGGCACTAACCATTCTAATTCAGCTCCGCTAGGCAGGATATGTCATGTGTATATCAGATTCTCAAAGCAACTGCTCCACTCGGAGCTTGGTCACAGCAGGAGACTCCCATGAAGACGGGGTGAACACTTTCGGACGTCCTCGAAGCATCCATGAAGCGGTCAAACATCCGCCGCTGACTCATGGGAAACGCTGGCTTGTGACTGAACAAAATGTAGAGGGTTCATTCGGGAAGGCACCAAACACATTGAGAGACTTCTGGAGCATACAGAGGCGAAGTCGAAGCATGAGATGGAGCGCACAAGCTCCCACACAAACTATTTACCCCACACTTCAAGGACCACATGCCCCACACATGGCAGAGACTGTAGACTAGGCATTGGACTGATCAGCATTCTCAGAACCCATCAAACCAGAGTGGAAGCAAGTCTTCCTTGGTCCTGAGGGACTGCTGAGAGATGTATGACAAACACCTTTGATGCTAATTGCACTGAGAGCAGAGCTGAGATTAGGCTTGCTGAATCTTTGACAATTGCCAATACAAAGTGGGCAGGAAGCACACAGTTAAAAGTTAAGCACTTAAGAGTAAACTCACCTGTTTAGGATAGCCTACCCACACCTCCCATGTGTCGTGGAACCATGGCTTCTACAATAGAATAGGAAAACACAGCATGGGCATCATTAACCAAACACTTCAATAACCTTCATCAAGACAGAGTAAACAATATAATCAAATCCTTTCTTTACAATCAAAATAACAGAGAAATAAAGAACCAGTAATTCTGTAACACCTGCCACTTCCTCGGAATATCCCACATCTTTCCAGCCAGTTAATGAGTTGAAATCACAGCCATTGTTCTTTCTTGGCATAATGCAACAGCAAGTTTGGGGAGCTCGCGTCTATTTCTATATCGCCCGTAGCGACTGGGTGAAACCAGGTTTTACATTCTCACAGCAATGGAGACCAACTTGACCAAACTAATCTGGATTTAGCTAAATCAATGTATACAATAAAAACAGAACCTTACATCTCTATAACGCCTTTAACGTAGGAATGAAAGTCACCGCTGTTAAATGTGACAGAAATTGAATAAAGACCAAAGAATGAACTCAATTTCACAAAAGGGATTAAATGTAAATATTATGAGGTCTTTAAATGTTCCAGGCATGCACCTCAGAGGCTGACTGGGCAGCTCGATCAAACACGGTGACATGAGTGCACATTCGCCACCCACCATGTTGGATTCCTGGGCGTCCATTGTATGGGTGTAAAATGGTACAGCACGATCAGATTTCTAGACTGTGATGTGGAGTATAGGAAAACCTGATGATGTACCTGGTGTGCCAATTTATTATAGACTGTCTTTTCCTGCTTCTCTCAGCCAGTTCCATCTCAAGGACACGAGTATAGCAGAGATGCCTTGTATCCATCCACCCCATTCACCTCACTATTGACTAGCCAGCCTTGAACGATCTAAACCCCATGCTCCAGAACCCCACCCCAAGACCTTCCACCTACCTCTCCTTCTATAAATCTCATTTCATTGGCAAACTTATGATCATCCCTTTTAACATTTCCGTGGCTGAAGAAATGGTGTGAGAATGAAGGTTTTAGATTCTTGGGACATTGAGGCCAATTCTGGGGGAGGTGGGACCTGTACAAACTGGACGGTTTACACCCAGGCAAGATTGGGGCTCAGTCCTAGGGGGAGTATTTGCTAGAGTGCTTGGACAGGGTTTAAACTAAAATGGGAGGGGGATGGGAACCTATTCAAGGAATCAGGTGAGGGTGAAACGCGGACAAGAACTGAAGACAGAAATGGGAATGAGAAAAGTGATGACAGAGCTAGAGACAGAAAGGGGAATAAAAAAAGTGATGGGCAGAGAAATCAAGGGTCAGAATCAAACAGGGCCACAGTGAAAAATAATGGGAACAGGACAATGAATGTTAAAAACTCAAGCCTCAAGGCTCTGTGCCTATGGCGAATGCTGCGCGCATTAAAAGTGGATGAATTAATCATGCAAGTAGACGCAAATGGGTATGATATGGTCAGGATTCCAAAGGCATGGCTGCAAGGAGACCAGGGATGGGAACCGAGCATCCAAGGGTATTAAGTATTTACGAAGGACAGTCATAAAGGAAAAAGTGTTGGGTTTGTATTGGTGGTTAAAGAGGAAGCATATCAGCTCTGGCGATGTATGGGAGGAACTGAAAAACACTATGAGGCATAAAACGTTAGCGGGGGTTGTATATAAACCCCCAAACTGTAATTGTGATGCTGGGGATGGCATTAAAGAGGAAATTTGAGATGCATGCGATAAAACAACACCCGTAATTATGGGTGACTTTAATTGCATTGTATTTAATAGATAGGGCAAATCAAATTAGCAACAATGCCATAGCGGAGGAATTCCTGGAGTGCATACGGGATGGTTTGCTGGACCAATATTTTGAGGAACCAACCAGAGAACAGGCCATCTTCGACTTGGTATTGTGTAATGGGAAAGAAATAATTGGCAATCTAGTTGTGCGAGATCCCTTGGGGATAAGCGACCATAATACGATAAAATTCTTCATCAAGATGAAGAGTGACATAGTTGATTCTGAGACTAGGGTCTTGAATCTTAATAAAGGAAACTACAATGGTGTGAGTTGAGAGTTGACTAAGATGGATTGGGGAATGTTACTTGAAGAGCGCATGGGTGAACTGCAACAATTGTATATTCTTGTCTGGTGTAATAATAAAACAGGAAAGGTGGCCAAAACATGGCTTACAAGGGAAATTGGAGATAGTATGAGATCCAAGGAAGAGGCATACAAATTGGCCAGAAAAAACAGCAGACCTGAGGATTGGAATTCAGAAAAGGAGGAAAAGGGGTTGATTAAGAAGGGGAATGTAGAGTACAAGAGTAAGCTTAAATGGAAGCATAAAAACTGACTGTAAAAGCTTCTACAGGTATGTGAAGAGAAAAAGATAGGTGAAGATAAATGTAGGGCCCTTACAATCAGAAACAGTTGAACTTATAATGGGGAACAAAGAAATAGCTGAACAACTAAATACATACTTTGTTTCTGTCTTCATAGAGGAGGACACAAATAACATACCAGAAATGTTGGGAAACACAGGGTTTAGTGAGAGGGAGGAAATGAACGAAATCAGTTTTGGGGACCAGAACACTGAAGTGGCTCTAGAAATAATGGGTGCATTGGTGGTCATCTTCCAAGATTCTATAGACGCTGGAACAGTTCCTACAGATTGGACGTAGCTAATGAAACCCCACTATTTAAAAAGGGAGGTAGAGAGAAAACAGGGAATTATACACCAGTCAGCCTGACATTGGCAGTGGGGAAATGCTAGAGTCCTTCATAAAAGATTTAATAGCAGACTACTTGGAAAGCACTGGCAGGATTGGACAGAGTCAACATGGATGTATGAAAGGGAAATCATGCTTGACAAATCAATTAGAATTCTTCGAGGATCCAACTAGTAGAGTTGATATGGGGAAGCCAGTGGTTTATTTTGACTTTCAGAAAAGTTTAGCATGTAAAATTAAAGTGCATGAGATTGGGGTTAGTGTATTGAGATAGATAGAAAACTGGTTAGCAGACAGGAAACAAAGTAGGAATAAATGGGTCTTTTTCCAACTGGCTAGTGGGGTACCGCAGGGATCAATGCTATGACTCCAGCTATTCACAATATATATTAATGATTTAGATGAGGGAATTAAATGTAATATCTCCAAATATCCCCATGACACAAATCTGGGTGGGAGGGTGAACTTTGTGGAGGATGCAAAGATCCTTCAGTGTGATTTGGACAAGTTGAGTGAGTAGGCATAGCAGATGCAGTATAATTTGGATAAATATGAGGTTATCCACTTTGGTAGCAAAAACAAGGAGGCAGATTATTATCTGAATGACTGTAGATTGAGAGGAAAATGTGCAACGAGACCTGGATGTCCTCGTACATCAGTCATTGTAAGTAAGCATGCAGGTGCAGCAGGCAGTGAAGAAGGCAAATAGTACGTTGGCCTTAATAGCGAGAGGGTCAGGGATGGCATGCTGCAATTATACAGGGCCTTGGTGAGACTACACCTGGAATAGTGTGCATAGTTTTGGTCTCCTTATCTGAAGAAAGATGTTCAGTTTTTTAAAATTTAAATTTTTAAAATTAATTTAGAGTACCCAATTCATTTTTTCCAATTAAGGGGCAATTTAGCATGGCCAATCCACCTACTTTGCACATCTTTGGGTTGTGGGGGCGAAACCCACGTAAACACGGGGAGAATGTGTAAACTCCATACGGAAAGTGACCCAGAGCCGAGATCGAACCTGGGACCTCGGCGCCGTAAGGCAGCAGTGCTAACCACTGTGCCGCCGTGCTAACCGAAGAAGGATGTTCTTGCTCCAGAAGGAGTGCAGCGAAGATTTGCAAGACTTATTCCTGGGCTGGTGGGGCTGACACATGAGGAGAGAGTGAGTGGTTAATAATAATAATTATCTTTATTAGTGTCACAAGTAGGCTTGCATTAACACTGCAATGAAATTACTGTGAAAGTCCTCTAGTCGCCACACTCCTGCATCTGCTTGGATACACAGGAGCGAGAATGTCCAATTCACCCAACAAGCACGTCTTTCGGGACTTGTGGGAGGAAACTGGAGCACCCGGAGGAAACCCACGCAGATATGGGGAAAACGTGCAGACTCCGCACAGACAGTGACCTAAGCCGGGAATCGAACCCCGGTCCCTGGCGCTGTGAAGCAACAGTGCTAACCACTGTGCTACTGGGCCGCCCAGTTAGGATTATATTCTTTGGAGTTCAGAAGAATGAGGATGTTGGACGGCACGGTGTTGCAGTGGTTAGCACTGCAAGACCCAGGTTCGATCCCGGCCCCGGGCCACTGTCTGTGTGGAGTTTGCACATTCTCCCAATGTCTGCGTGGGTTTCACCCCCATAACCCAAAGATGTGCAGGGTAGGTGGATTGGCTATGCTAAATTGCCCCTTAATTGGAAAAACAATAATTGGGTACCCTAAATTTATTTTAAAAAAGAATGAGGAGGGATCTCATAGAAATATATACAATTCTAACAGGACTAGACAGGGTAGATGCAGGAACGATATTCCCAATGGTGGGGTGTCCAGAACCAAGGGTCACAGTCTGAAGATACGGGGTCGACCATTTAGGACGGGAATGAGAAAATATTTCTTCACCCAGAGTGGTTGGCCTGTGGAATTCGTTACCACAGGAAGTAGTTGAGGCCAAAATATTGCATGTTTTCAAGAGCAATTACTTAAGCTCGAGGCTAAAGGGATCAAAGGGTGCAAGGGGAAAGCAGGAACAGTTATTGAGTTGGATGATCAATATGATCATAGTGAATGGCGGAGCAGGTACGAAGGGCCGAACGGCCCCCTCCTGCTCCCATTTACTATGGTCAGTGCTGAGTTCAGTAATATGGCATTGTGTAACATAGAGCGGAGACTGCTTGCAAGACTGACTCTTGTAGCCCACAAAACGTAGGGGTTCTCTGGGCAGTAAGGTTACAATAAAAACTGGCTGCTATGCCAACCATAGTTTGTCAAAGGTTTGGTGTCCGTCCTATACATCGGGTACACGTCGGCTTGAGAAATGAAAATTTGTGAGTACCTTTATTGAAGGGAGTTCACAGAGCTTCATTAATGTGGAGAGAGTGGGCATTTCCCGATCAGAGTTCAGGTTGGAAAACCAGAATCTGTGCCAAAATTTCCAATTATTTTTGTACCTGGTGAGGGAGGTTGACTGCTAATGGAGCTGAATAACCTTCGGGCTGAGATTCCAGGGAGGCAGGAACACACTGGGAGAATCAACTCCAGTCCTGTCTAGTTGCTGCCTGGGACAAGGTTAAAATTGCTCTTATGTATCAAAGTTAAACGTGGCTAAAACTCAATAATATGAAGTTATTAACAAAGGATGCCGTGAAATTACTCACATCAATGAGGACAGCAACACCACCAGTAAACGCCAGGAGATAAAATGTACATCGCCAGCTAGAAAACAAACCACTTATATCGTCAAACAATTTCTCTCCCAAACCAGGCTGACAGCAATGAGAAAGCACACATCATTTACACTGCACAGGAGGAGGTCATTCGGTCCACTACTGGCTCTTTTACACTACTGTCCCAATGGCCCACCCCTACAGCCCTGTCTGTTATCCTTTGGGCAGTTATATCAGTGTGACATACCGAGATCATGCCCCTAATGGGGACCCAAGAACACAGAGCCCCAGGAGGAAGGTTTCTCTGCTCTGCCTGGCTGTGGATGCTGAAAATCAGCAACAGGAAAGGCTGCAGACACTTAGGGTATCAGGGAACATCACTGCAGTCAAAACGGTGTTTTTTTCCTCAGAAAGGCTGTGGTGCAGATACCATTGGGAGAGACAGGGGGAGGGGGGTGCATTGGGAAGGGTACAATTAACACCTGCCACACAGCAGAAACAGCAGCATTAAAGTTGAGGTGCTGGTTTCCCTCTCCCATCCCCCCCCTCCCCCCCCCCCATCAGACTCCCTCATGAGACCAATCAGTCCCCTCCCCACCCCCCCATCTGTCTTCCTTTCCCAATCTCCCAATCGACTTCCCTCCCTCCCTGATCCATCTCCCCCATCCGTCTCCCCCTCCCTCCCCCTGATCCGTCTCCCCTCCTTTCTGCAATCAGGTGACTTCCCTACTTTGAGCGCCCCCAATTTGATCCTATCAAATCTCCTCACTTCCTCCTTGGTTACTGCTACATTGGCAGCATTCGCTTCTCTAATGGAGATTCCAACTTTTACCTGGCTACAAATTTATTATTTATATGTTTATTTTATTAGTTTGAACAGAACATGGCTTCTGTTTGGATGGGACTGAGAATGTAATCTATAGAATATACGGAACATCAACCCAACTTGTGAATGCTGACGTTAATGTTTCACACAAATCTCTTCCCACTCTTCATCGCACTCCATCAACATATCCTCTATTTCTTCTCCCTCGTGTTTACCTTCAACACATTTTTTCTGTCCATCTCACTGTAATCAATAACTGCACAATCTAACTGTCGTGTTTTGGAGGTGTAATACTCGGAAGAATAGAAGTTTAAAACAAGGGATTTTTATTTGCAGTTTGCAATCTCTTATATGTCTGTTTCTTCTCGCTCTGTTTTCTGTGCCAGGACGTACGACATCACTTCTGGTGAATACATTAATACAACAGAGCTTCACTAGAGCTAATAAGAATTAATGCAAATTTCATTCCCCCTTAAATTGAACATCCCCAACAAGTTTAAATAAGTTCAACATGAACAACAGTCAATAAGTCAGACAGTCTGAACATCGTCCCTCTTGGAAAGGTTGAACTGGCATTGATGTAGGAACTAGAGGTTGTCCCTGTATCTGATCAGTGTCCGTTGATGTTCGGGTTGTGAAAAGAAGTCAAGTCATGACTTTGTAGGGTTCAACCTAGATTTTCTGCAGGCCCTGATTTCTTTCTTCCAGCCAGCAACTGGTCTACATGTCACCTCCAGATATTTCTGGTCTGGTTAAGAGACTGGTCCAGTCTGTGCAAGGATTGTGGCTGGAAGCTATTTCTCCCCCGTGGAGTAACTCTGAGCCAAAACCCCTTCTCCTTAATGGAAAATTCTATGTTTTACCTTGCTTTCCCGCCATTCCATTTGTACGTGCTTTGCTGTTGAATGATCTTTTCAGTTTTTGGAGGTTTCAACAAATTGAGTGGGAGAGTAATTGTCTTTTCATCATCAATAATGCAGGAAAGGTCTTGGTCGTGGAGTGTGCGGTTTTCCTATACACCAGTAGGAACTTGTCATGATGTTTGTTCAATGAACCTTGTTCTCTGGTTGCTCTCAAGGTATGTTTCATAGTTTGGATGAAACGTTCTGCTAGTCCATTAGTAGCTGGGTGGTACGGTGCAGACTTTACATGTTGAATGCCAGTCTCTTGTGAGAAACTTGCGAACGACACAAATTGAGGTGCGTTGTCGCTTACCAGTTGTTCAGGGAATGAGTAAACACTTCTCCTAGCTTCTCTATAGCCTTCTACAGTGAGGTAGATTTAATCACAGTGACATCGAGTCCCGTGGTGTGAGCATTGACCATTACCAAGAATTAATATCCTTCATAAGGTCCTGCAAAATCTCCATGCGCATTGCCAAGCCTTTTCAGGCCATTCCCATGGATGCAGTAGTGCAAAGGGTGGCAGGTTTCTTACCTTCACACAAAAACATCTTGTAGTGTTCTCTTCAATTTCTGTATCCAATCCAAAGCACCCGAAATAACTTCTCGCTATTTCCTTCATGTGTACAACTCCGCAATGGCCCTCATGTAGCTTCTGTAACATGCGTTTCCTCAATGATGGCGGTATAATCACTCCGAGCCCCCATGGAAGACATCCTGACTGCACCGACAGCTCAAATCTCCTGGAGTGATCGGGTTTCAGGTCAGGTGCTAGTTCCGAAGTCTTCCCTCGTAATACCATATCCAACACTTCTGAGAGTATCGGATTGTTCCGAGTGTGTTTCCGCACTTGTTTAGAAGTGCCTGGTGTGTTGTCTATTTGTTGAAAGAAGAAGATATTCTCATTTGAGCAGTCTGACAAACTACCTGACAGTGGTAATCGTGAAAATCCATCCACATTACCATGTAGACTTGTCTGTCGGTACTTAGTAGTATAAGTATGTGCAGCCAAAAGCAACTTCTGTCTTTGCATTCTACTTGTGGCAAGTGGTGGAATTCCCATGTGGTCCAAAAATGGTGGTTAATGGATGATGGTCCGTCAACAATGTGAACTCTCTCACATACAAAAACTGATGGAATTTCTTTACTCCGAAAATTGTCCCCAATGTTTCCCTTTCAATCTGGGCACAGATACTTTCAGCTTTGCTCCAGGTTCGAGAAGAAAAAGCAATGGAACTATCTTCACCTAATGGCATGATTTGAGAGACCATCACTCCTACACTTTAAGGAGATGCATCACAAGCTAAGGGTAACATGGATCAAAAAGTGGGTGAGGATGTCAGATATAAGTAAAGCTTCATTGGCTTGGACGAAAGCATTACTGCATTGATCCAGCCACTTGCACGTTTTCTTCTGGCAGAAGAGTTTATGTAATGGTTTCAAAATTATTGGTTTTGGGTCCCTTTGGCCCTCGTACACAATGGAATCTGTTGGATGAAGGTGAAGCCTTCCACTGTCGGAAAGTATGGAGTCTCCATCTGTCCAAAGTTCTGCATTTTTTTCCTTTTAAAATTTTAACAAAAAAAAACCCCCGAACTTGTAAAAAAAAATGAATAAAATAAATGAAAAAAATAAAAATAAAATGAATACAAGTTCGGGGGGGGGGTTTATTTGATTAAATTTTAAAAGGAAAAAAATGCAGAACTTTGGACAGATGGAGACTCCATACTTTCAGACACCGGAAGGCTTCACCTTCATCCAACAGATTCCATTGTGTACGAGGGCCAAAGGGACCCAAAACCATTTCCTCCATTTTTGTCAGCAGCAAACAAGGCAAGAGAAAATGGTGGGTCGCGCAGGTCGGCCGGCGTGGGTCGTGAAGGCCGGCCAGCATGGGTCGCGAAGGTTGGCCCGTTAGTAAAAATGGGTCCCCGGAATAAAAGTTTGAAGAATACTGCACTAAACGACAGAGGAAATTAAATATTTTTCCTCCTGTGATTAATGTAGAAATTGTTATATACCATATTTTATATCTGTTGCAGTAATGTTTTAAAAACCTGAGTTACGGTATATTGTTTAATAATGAATAGTGTTTAAAGTCGAAAAGGCTTTCGAAAATGAAACAATTTGTTTCTTTTGTTGGTTCAATTCTTTTAAGGGAGTGATGTGATGAAAGTAGAAATTATTATATTTTATATCTGTTGCAGTAAGGTTTTTAAAATCCTGGGTCAAGTTATTATATTAAACAACCTAGGTTAAGGTATTCTGACTGTGTGTCTGCTAAAGCTGTAATTAAGAAGTTGTAAAAGGTGAGATCATGATTCATTCTAACCATTTACTTGTCGAGGGCTAATGAAACATTGTTATGATTTCTGGAGATTTCCCGGAGAGTAGATATTTTATCAGGGGTTGTATTTAGTCCTAGCTATGCAGGTCATGTGACATCTTTGTGGGCTATAGATGATGTAATTAATAGGAGGAGCCAGGTCTGTCTGTAGTTTGCCATAGGATTTGAGTCTGACAAGGCAGATGGATTTTAAGTTGAACTGCAGTTTTGCCAAATGCTGCTGGGTTGAGCAGAAGTGTACTAAATCTGCTCTCGAAAGAAACTCTCTCACAACATCTACACAACTAAGTAATCTGTTTCTCCTTGTGTTTAAGAGCTTTTTAACTGATATTTGTAATGCTATTTTCTATTATGTTAATGTGGTTAATTCTTTGTTTAAATTAAAGTTTGTTTTAGCATAAAAGCCCCCTATTGGTCAGAGTCATCACCCCTGGGCTAAAGTATCCTTTCCTCACAGTTTTACAAATTTAAAAAAATTGTTTGGGGTTTATATTCTGGTTTCACAACAAAATTGGGGGCTCTTTACCAGGATTAAAAAGTATAATTCCTAATTTGATTTTGGATTATTGAATTTAAGGACAGCGAGTGTGATGAACTGGTGCTTTCTTTCAGGTGTTGATGCTTTTGTCAGTTTAAATAGGGAGTGACTGGCAAAATGGTTCTTTCAGAGAATTTCCTGGATGTGGAAGAGGCCACTCTGGTTGCTTTACAAAGGGTGGTTAAAGTTTTGGATATGGCAGAAAAGCTGCATTTGACTTTACCTAAAGGGCTGAGGAAGGTGGAGATATATGGGCTGTTTTAGCACATGGCTAAATAGCTGGCTTTTAAAGCAGACCATGGCAGGCCAGCAGCACGGGTTCAATTCCCTTACCAGCCTCCCCGAACAGGCGCCGGAATGTGGCGACGAGAGGCTTTTCACAGTAACTTCATTTGAAGCCTACTTGTGACAATAAGCGATTTTCATTTCATTTCAGCAACAAGGGCAGCGGTGGAAACAAGTGCTGCAGCAGCTGGGCACTGCTACAAGCACCAACGTTGCAGATCAGACTATTGACGTCAATATTAGCCAATGCCTTGGCAAACAGACTAGGCCAGAAAGGCTCAATGGTCATACCAGCTGTTTTAATCAGGGCATTGAGTTTGTCTTCGGCGACAGTGACCTCGTCGTGGTGCAGGATGAGCACGCTGTAGATACAGGTGAGTTCCGAGGGGGAGGCCATGGCGCTGGATCTCTGCGGATGGGTCCGATGGTGCTAGTCACTGGAGCGAGCAGCAGCTGGTTTTTAACTATGCCGGCTGCGACTCACCCGCGGGTCACGCCCCCGACTTTGAAGATCACTGACTTAAATTGATTAAGGGGAAATTGGTGAGTCAGTGTTCGGAAACTACATGGTTGGACGACTTGTCAGACTTTAGGGAGAGACTAAGTGGGGATGGTGAGTTGGCTAGAAAGCATTTAAAATTGTCATATAGCTTGTGATGAATAAATAAGCGGATAAGAAATCAAAGACTCGTACTTTTGTTAGTGGGGAGAAAGTATTAGTATTATAACCAGTGGTAGGTGAACCATTGAAAGCAAGGTTTAGGGGGCCTTATCAAATCAAAAGGAAACTGAATGAGGTGAATTATTTGATAAGGGGCGGGATCTACTGGCCGCGTAACGCACAAAGGGCAGCGCGGCGTGGCAGGTAGATACTGGGTGAAGTCTCCATTGGGTATCCCGGCAGCCACTATGCCCCGCGGGATCTATCCAAGTCCTGTGTGGTGTCAGGATCAGGAACCCGCCCACAATGGGACCAAGCTACAGACGTGTAAGTAGGCCTTAAACCTATTAAGGCCTACTTACCCACGATATACCAGCCCTCCAGCATGTGACAGCCTCTCCAGGGAGTCCCCAGCCAGGCATCATTCTGTACTGGTCCACACAAACGACCTGGTGAAACAGCACCCAGGGGGTCTCCCAGACCATTGGAGGCCTCTGGGTGGTACTCTAGCCCACTCCCTGGAATGTGAGCACCTTGGTGCCACTCGGCTGGCACCTTAACAATGCCAGGTGCCATTCTCAAGGGTCAGGGCCAGAGGGAGGCCATGCCCATGAAAGGAGGGTGGGGGGTTATGAAGGGTGGGGGTGGTGCAGGGCAGGTAAGGAAGGGCCTCAGAGGTTTGGGGGTGTGATGGGTGGGGCTCCAGGAATGGGGAGCCTGTAAAGGGAGGGGCCCTCAGGGACCCGGTAACAGGGTGTCCTCATTTGAGAGGGTGTCGGGTAATGTCCATTTGTGTAGGAGGTGACATTGCCCATGGGTGGGAGGGACTGGCGGCGCGATCTCTGGGTTCAACACCTCAAGTGATGAAAATAATTCTAAATATAGGCTAAACTGGTGAGAAACTCCCCAGGGCCCAAAAAAGTGACTACGTGTTGTTAGGTAGCAGTGGGGAACTCGCCGGCCGTTCCGGCGGGAAACTCCCAGCAAAACACACCACAAAAGAAACCTTTCCATTAGATCGCGCCAAGAACACCAGATAGAAGGAAAACCCAAAGTGTGTCATGTTAATATGTTCAAAAGGTATTTTGATAGCGAAGGAAAGGAGGATTTGTTGGTAGTTACAACCCAGGGAGAAGAGATATATCCAGATGATTCTGAATTTGGCATTCCTCGAAATAGATTGGATAATGAGGAAGTAATAAGAAATTTGGATAAATTACTGAGTTACCTTCCAGAGAAAAATCAGAGTGACCTGAAAACATTATTACAGTCACATAGAGCTGTATGTGGGAACAAACGAGGAAGTACAAAGGTGATTTTACATGATGTAGATGTAGGAAATTCTATTCCAATTAAGCAATATTCATATAGACTCATTCCACTAAAGTTGGTACAAAAGGAGATTGAAAGCATGCTTCAGAATAATATCATTGTGGAGTGAGTTGCAGTGATTGAAGCTCAACTATTGTGATGGTACCAAAACCAGATGGAACACAACAATTGTGTGTGTGGACTATAGGAAAGTCAGCGCAGTTACAAAATCAGATTCATATCCTATTCCTCGTTTGAAAGACTTTATTGAAAAGGTGGAACAAGCAAAGTTTATTACCAAAATTGATGTACTAAAAGGATACTGGCAAGTATCTTTATCAGAAAGATCAACGGAAGTTTTGGCTTTTGTAACACCAAATGGTCAGCATCAGTTTTACGTTACGCCATTTGGCGTGAAGAATATGCCAACAAGGTCATTTCTGCACTAATACATTATGCAATATTCATAGACGATTTGGTGGGGTTCAGTCAAAAGTGGAAGAAGAATTTAGAACATTTAAAGGAATTGTTTGACTGACTACAGGACCTGACTAAAAATGAGTTTGAGAAAGTCACATTCTTAGGCCATTCAGGTGGACATGGTCAGATGGCACCACAGAATGTTAAAACGAAAGCTATTGCGGAGGTCCCAATACCATCAACGAGAGATTCTGAGCTTTCTGGGCATGATGAGTTTCTACAGAAAATTTGTGCCAAATTTCAACAGTGCAGTTGCTTAAAAAAGATCAGGAAATTTCATTGGATGTTAGAATGTCAGGAGGAATTCGGCATTCTGAAAACTGGAAAGACAACCGTGCCAGTTTGGCAATGCCGAATTATGCCAAGCAATTTAAGGTCGCCATTGATACAAGTGATGTGGGTGTTGCTACTACATTGTTTTAAGAAGCCAATGAAGATATGGAAAGACCTGTTGGTTATTTTTCCAGAAAACTAAATACTCATCAAGAGAAATATTCGACCATCAAAAAGGAGACATGGAGCGCGATTCTCCACTCCCACGCCGGTTGGGAGAATCGCCTGGGCCACCAAAATTTCCAGGGACGCCAGTCCGATGCCCTCCCGCGATTCTCCCAAGCGGCGGGAACGGCCCGGTTGAGTTTCGCGGGCCGCAGGCCGATGAATCGCCGGAGACAACGAAAATGGCGATTCTCCGGCACCCCCGCTATTCTGAGGCCCGGATGGGCCGGGCGGCCAGGCCAAAACGGCGGTTCCCCCCCCGGCGCCGTCCACACCTGGTCGCTGCAGTCGTGGGCGGTGCGTGAACGCTGGGGCGGCGGCCTGTGGGGGGGCGAGGGGGGATCCTGCACCTCAAATGTGGGGTGGCCCGTGATCGGTGCCCACCGATCGTCGGGCCGTCCTCTCTGAAGGAGGAGCTCCTTCCTTCCGCGGCCCCGCAAGATCCGTCCGCCATCTTCTTGCGGGGCGGACTTAGAGAGGACGGCAACCACGCATGCGCGGGTTGGCGCCGGCTAACCTGCGCATGCGCGGATGACGTCCGTTATGCGGCGTCGGCCGCGTCATCTATGCAGCGCCGCTTTTACGCGGGCGACAAGGCCTGGCGCGGGTAGATGACGCGGGCCCGATACTGGCCCATTGTCAGAGCCTGAATCGGTCGGGACCGGGGCCGTTCTGCGCCGTCGTGAACCTCGACGGCGTTCACGACGGCGCAGCCACTTCGGCGTGGGAGTGGAGAATCCCGCCCATGGAGTTTGGTATTGGTATTGCAACATTTTGACATTTATGTTGCTAACAATTCATCAGAGACAATTGTTTATCCAGACTATAATCCATTAAAACATTTGGAGAAGTTTAAAGATCGAAATGCATGACTGTTCAGATGGACTTATTGCTACAACCATTTAACTTGAAAGTTGGACATGTAGCAGGAAGAGAATACATGATTGCAAATGATTTATCACGACATTGAGATATAAGAGTGAAATGTTCAAAGTTGGGAAAGGAAGACTGAAATGGCCTGTACTGATGTTTAAATTTGCATGCATCAACATGACGTGATTTGTATCATGTAATGATATAGCCACATTTAATAATGAATACTGTTTAAAGTTGAAAATGCTTTGGAAATTGAAGCAATCTTTTCATTTTGCAATTTTTTTTAAAGGAAGTGGTGTGATGAAATTGTAATATATTATATTTATATCCATTGCGTATTGTTTTTTGTTGCAGTAATATTATTAAAGAACTAGGTGAAGGTATCCAAACTGTTATAGAAGAAGAATAGCGTAGTCATAGAATTGACACAGAGCAGAAGGAGGCCATTTGGCCCATCAAATCTGCACCGACCCTCTGAAGGAGCACCCTACATGGGCCCACTGCCTAGCCTCATAACCCCACCTAACCTGCACATCTTTGGGCACTGAGGGGCAATTTATCATGGCTAATCCACCTAACCTGTTCATCTTTGGACTGTGGGAGGAAACCGGAACACCTGGTGGAAACCCACGTCGACACAGGGAGAAAGTGCAAACTCCACACAGGCAGTCACCCAAGGCCAGAATTGAACCCAGGTCCGTTGTGCTGTTAGGCAGCAATGCTAACCAATGTGCCACCATGCCGACCAGTCTGCCTGCTAAAGCTGTAATTAAGAAGTTGTAAAAGGTGAGGTCATGATTAATTCTAACCATCAACATGTTTACAAAAAGAGGGCTAAACAAACATTGTTATGATTGCTCGAGATTCCACAGAGAGTAGATCATTTATGAGGGGTTGTATTTAGTCCTAGCCAAGCAGGGCATGTGACATCTTAGTGGGATACAGATGATGTAAATAATGGGAGGAGGCAGATGTATTGAGAGTTTTGCAGTTTGCCACACAATTTTGGGTTTGACAAGACAAAAGGTTTTCAATTGCACAACAGTTTTTCCAAATGCTATGTTGAGTAGAAGTTTATTGGTTCTGCTTCTGAAAGGGTTACTCTCTCTCCAAAAGCCTCTGGACAACTAAGCAAGTGACCTGCTTGTTAACTTTATTTATAAGTGGCATTGAATTGTATTGGGTTTCTTAATTAGACAGTAAGTTTAGGTTTTACCTTGTGTTTAAGGACTGTTTAACTGATAATTGTAAAGCTATTCTCTTTGATGTTAATGTGGTTAATTCTGTGTTTAAATTAAAGTTTGTTTTAACATAAGAGATACCTATTGGTCAGAGTCATCACACCTAGAGTGAAGCATCCTTTTTTCTCAGTTCTACAAATTTTTTTTAAAAGTTTAGAGTTCGCGTCTGGCATCCGAACAAATGTTGGGGTCTGGTCCAGTATCCTAACATCCCCAATCATGCTCAGTAAACTGGGCACCATAATTCCTTCAGCTAATTTGTTTGCCTGCACAAAGTAGCCAAAATGTTCAGTATAGGAACTCCATCGCTCCACATTTTCATGAAAGGATCCCACAATTCCAAAAACTCCTGCCATTTTTCTACCCATCGAGGGTTCCCATATGTACAATTCATAACCGCGTTTTCAGCAGCTACAATATTGATTCCCTCACACACAAGGCAACAATCCGAGCTTCAGCCTCTTAGTTATCAGACTGCTGTGTAATCTGTTCTGCAGGCAGATTAGCATAACTCATGTCCTCCTAGCCCATTAGTTCGCTGTAGCATGTGTTGCGCCGGGTGAAAAGTTTTACTTTCTAACTTTTCATTTCTCCAACTTTTCTCGGTAAATTTCTTCTTCCCAGCTGGCTCGCCGGGGTACCTTCATGGTCCTCGTCGCCAGTGTTTATGGTGTGTTTTGAGAGGTGTGATACGAGGGAGCGTGGAGGTTCAAAACAACATAGCTTTATTTACAGTGTGTTATCTTTTACATGGCTGTTTCTTCTCTCACCGTTCCCTGGTTCCCTGTGCTCAGACTTGTGATGTCACAACACAAAAGAGTTTCTCGAGAGCTAAAAAGAATGAATGCAAGTACATAACACTAACAACTCTTTTTTGTTTTTGAAAGATATTTTTCCCGAATTGCTAATGGATTCATTGGTGACTCTCTTACATGTATTTATTTATTTTTTATAAATTTAGAATACCCAATTCATTTTTTCCAATTAAGGGGCAATTTAGCGTGGTCAATTCATCTACCCTGCACATCTTTGGGTTGTGGAGGTGAAACCCACGCAAACACGGGGAGAATGTGCAAACTCCACACGGACAGTGACCCAGAGCCGAGATCGAACCTGGGACCTCGGTGCCGTGAGGCAGCAGGGCTAACCCACTGCGCCACCATGCTGCCCATGCTCTCTTACATTTATGAACATGACAGAAAGTCTCTTCTCAACAACTATCCAACTGAACTCTTCAGAAATTGAACGGCCTCTATTCGGTCAGCCCTCACCCTCGCTTCCACCTGATCGATGGATAATAATGCATGAGTGCCAAATGGGGAATACATCAGAGGATTTACAGGACTGCTTCCTAGGTGGGCCTGTGCAACAAGGAAAGAAGCATTGCTTGATTTAATCCATGGAAAGGAATTGGAACAAATGTGAGAACAGGAGGACATTGGGAAATAGAAAACACAACATGGTTTTTAAAATAAATTTAGAATACCCAATTCATTTTTTCCAATTAAGGGGCAATTTAGCGTGGCCAATCCACCTAGCCTGCTCATCTTTGGGTTGTGGGGGTGAAACCCACACAAACACGGGGAGAATGTGCAAACTCCACACGGACAGTGACCCAGAGCCAGGATCGAACCTAGGACCTCGGCGCCGTGAGGCAGCAATGCTAACCACTGCGCCACCGTGCTGCCCGAAAACACAACATCATTAGGTTCAAACATGAACATAAATAAGATCATGAGAAGCCCAAGATAAAGGCACTGGACAACAAGTTCAGGGAGGTGATAGGGAATTCTGGCCAAATTAACTGGACAGGAAAGTTAGCAGCACTAGTCCACACATTAGCAGCACTAATCAACACATCAGCAAGTGGGAAATCATCAAATATGAAATGTACAGAGTGCAAAATAAATATTTCCCTAAAGGTGAAATGAGGGCACATCAAAATATAGAGTGAGAAACTATTCCTAATCACAACCATTGTCTGGGTTCAAGTTGAGAGAACTGAGCTGAAGGTGTGATCTCCCAGAGGCACAGTGGTTGCATAGCGGTAATAATTGGTTCAGTGTGTTGGGGTTGTTTGCTTAAAGCAGACATTAACCGGTAAATATACCAATCAGGAGCCTAGTGGAACACATATGGTATAACTGATGGACCTCAAAGGAGGTCACTATCAGAAAGCTACTATTTATTTTAGTTACTTTTATGTGGAATCCGGAGGAGCTCCTTCCGGCTCCACAACAACACTCATTTTAAATGAGGGGAGAGACTAGAAGAGATAAATTTACCCAAAGGGTTGTCGGAGCATGGAATACAGAGCGGCTGACATAGAGACCATTTTGTTTTTTTAAGGAAAATGTGATTATTTATTTGGGGCGGAGGATCATACAGGACACTGGGAGAGAATGGGTTAGTACCATTAGCTTTGGATTGCTCTTGCAAAAAACCAGCACAGATCTGATGGGTCAAATAGCCTCATACTTGTTAAGCAAACTTTTGTGGTTCTAAGATTCTTTTCTTCCCAGTTTACTCCTATACATCGTCTCTTTGGATCAGTGGGTAGGTAACCAACTCCCAGGCCCATGTAAAAGTTACTCTCAGGTAGCTATTTTGGTATCACCTTTGAACCCACTGCCTGTGGCATGCTCCCGAGCCTGCGCTGGGTAATCTCAAACACAATGCCCCCATTCTGAATGCCCGCAGCTGCTGGCACATGGAACAGGCAAGAGGTACAACGTGAACTTACACCGTTGCTGGTTCACTGGGTGTCACGGAGACTGTTCTCCCAGCACAGTCAGTGTTGACCGTCTGGAGCCCTGTGCAGGCATCAGGGTCTTTCCTGTGTCCTCAAGACATGGAGTGGAACAGTGGGTCAAGATCTTTGCTCCATTATCCAGTTATTGCTGGCATTGTGCGATGCGAATAGGACTACATTGGCTGTACCATCACCAGCAGTCAAACATTGCGTTGACACTCATTGTGAAGACTTGTACATAAAGGTAAGATAAAGGATGTTTGTTCCTGTGTGGCTGTGTCCAGTATGAGGGAGCAATGTTGGAGAAATACAAGGAAATAAATCTGTGCACTCAATTATTCAAACTACCAAGACAACCAATTATGGGAGATAGCTCCACACTAACTCTCCCATTTCGATCTCAATGAATTAGACCTTTAATTTTGAAACACAAAGGATCTAATATCCCTTTTGAACAGGTAGTCTGTGTGAGATTAATGTACAGCTTGCTGCAATGAAGAGGAAATTCATAGATTTGAGGTCAAATCAAATGTTCCTATTTGTCTTAATCTCCCTTTGAATAATAACATTGCACTCTTCCAATTGCCAATTTATGGTCACAGATTGTGCACTGATTGTCCAATTTTCTTCTGCATACTAACATCAACTTTTACTGCCTCTTTATTGTGTAGTCAGTGTGATACGAGCTATTAAGTTTCCTTCTGAGAAAACCACTTAATAGCTCCCTCCTTCACTGCCAAACCATGGAAATGTCCAGCATCACCAAGTGAATCCAGCAGGAATCACAAGAGTCTCCATATTGGGCGGGGAGGGTGAAAGTGGTCTTCACTGTGAGCACAACATACCCAGAGTGGGCAGCCTGCTGTACATCTTTTTTTTAAAAATAATATTTTATAAAGGTATTTGAAAATTTTTATAACAGTAACATAAACAATGACATCAACATGGTAAAATAAACATTCCCCCCCCCCCCCAGCCCAATCTTCAGGCACCTCAACCATGCAACAACTATCCGCCCACCCCCCCTTTTGGAATACTGCATCTGCTGACATTTTAATTTTCCCCGAGAAAGTTGACGAACGGCTGCCACCTCCGGGTGAACCCTAACATTGACCCTCTTAAGGCAAACTTTATTTTCTTGAGACTGAGAAACCCAGCCATGTCACTAACCCAGGTCTCTACACTCAGGGGCTTCGAATCCCTCCACATTAATAAGATCCGTCTCCGGGCTACCAGGGAGGCAAAGGCCAAGACGTCGGCCTCTTTCGCTCCCTGAACTCCCGGATCTTCCAACACTCCAAAGATCGTTATCTCCAGACTCGGCACCACACGTGTTGTTAGTACCGTGGACATTGCCTTAGCAAAACCCTCAGCTTCGGGCATGCCCAAAACATGTGGACATGATTTGCTGGGCGTCCCGCACACCTCGCACACCTATCCTCAACCCCGAAGAACTTACTCATCCTAGCCGCTGTCATGTGTGCCCGGTGGACTACCTTAAATTGTATCAGGCTAAGCCTGCGCATGATGAGGAGGTATTAACCCTGCTTAGGGCATCCGCCCATAGCCCCGCCTCTATCTCTCCTCCTAGCTCGTCCTCCCACTTGCCCTTAAGCTCCTCCACCGGAGTTTCCTCCGCCTCAGAAAGCTCCTGGTAAATATCCGATACCTTCCCCTCTCTGGAAACTACTCTATCCTGTTTTCTCAGGAAGTCTCGCACCTGCAAATACCTAAGCCCATTCCCTGCTGGCAATTTGAATTTATCCTCCAAAGCTTTCAAGCTGGGAAAGCTCCCGTCTATAAATAGATCCCCCATTCTTCCAATTCCTGCCCTCTGCCAACTCCGGAACCTGCCATCTAGCCTACCCGGTACAAACCTATGGTTATTATAAACCGGGGTCCAAATCAATGCTCCCTCCACTCTCTTATATTTCCTCCATTGCCCCCAGATCCTCAGAGCCGCCACTACCACTGGACTTGTGGAGTATCGGGCCAGCGAGGACGGCAGAGGTGCTGTTACCAGTGTTCCCAAACTGGTGTCTTTACATGACGCTGCCTTCATCCACTCCCATGCCGACCCCTCCTCCACTACGCACTTCCTAATCATGGCTATATTAGCCGCCCAGCAGTAATTGCAGAAGGTCGGCAGAGTCAACCCACCCTGCCTCCCACTGCGCTCCAGCAACACTTTCTTCACTCGCGGGGTTTTACTCGCCCCACAAAGCCCAAAATAATCTTATTCACCTGCTTGAAAAAGGCCTTAGGGGTGAAGATGGGGAGGCACTGAAAGACAAACAGAAATCTGGGTGTGGTGATCCACTGTAATAGGAGATGTAAGGTAGGACCTGCACTACAGGTTCGCCGGTAGCTCCTGCTGTCTGGCTCCACCCAGGGAGAACTGTAGAAATATGCATGACCTCCAGTGCCCTGCCATTTCGCCAGCTGCAGCAGGAGGCCATGCATCTGACTGTAATAAAGCCACAGTTGTCCCCAACTTTAGTCTTTGTGCAATTGATCGTGCATCAATTTATTACAGTCAGATTTTCCACAGAATGCATATCCGAATTAAGCCCGATCACCTGCAGCTGGATCCGCACTCGCCCGACGCCAGGAAAGACTTTACTCACTGGCTAGCATGTTTCGAGGCTTACATCAACGCGGCGGACCCCACGCCAACGGAGGCTCAGAAGATAAACGTCCTGTACTCCAGACTGAGCTCCAGCGTGTCCCCGTTGATCCAAGACGCCACGACTTACACAAAAGCGATGGAACTCCTCAAAGAACACTACACACAGGTGAACACGCTCTTCGCCAGGCATGTACTTACCACCCGCTCGCAACTACCTGGTGAGTCCATCGAAGACTTCTGGCGGGCCCTAATTCCACTTGTCCGGGACTGTGACTGTCAGGCCGTCACGGCCGCCGAACACGCGAATCTCCTCATGCGCGATGCCTTCGTGTCGGGGATTGCGTCGGACCGCATCCGAGAATGATTGCTGGAAGGGGCCATGCTCGAACTGGCGGAGACGAAAACCTTGGCGCTCTCCATGACGGTCGCATCCCGTAACGTACAATCGTACCTCTCCCGCCACTTCTACCCCTTCCTATCCCTCCTGGACCCCGCCGACGACCTCCTCAGCCGGGGCCCTGCCTTCGCCATATGCCTGCGCCGCACGCCGGTCCGCGCACCCCGGGGGTCCCCGCTGCTACTTCTGCGGTCAGCAGAAGCACCCCTGCCAACACTGCCCGGCCCGCACTGCAGTTTGTAAAGCCTGCAGTAAAAAGGGCCATTTCGCGGCAGTGTGCCAGGCCCGCGCAGTCGCTGCGATCGCGCCCGCTATCCCCCCCATCCCCCACGCCAGACGCACAATGGGAGCCGCCATCTTCTCCTCCCGGGTCCCTGTGCGACCAATGGGCGCCACCATCTTGTCCCGACCCCACAATGTGCGCACCATGGGCACCGCCATCTTGTCCCGACCCCGCAATGTGCACACCATGAGCGCCGCCATCTTGTTCCCCACAGGGTCCCCGGACATCTCGACATCGGAACCGCACCCGCTCGCCACCCGAAGCATCTGATGGCTACCCGCAGCTCGCTTCGATGACGCTGGACCAATCTTGCCCGCATAACCTGGCCACCGCGTCGACGACAGTTAAAATCAATGGCCACGCGACCTCGTGCCTGCTGGACTCCGGGAGCACCGAAAGCTTCGTTCACCCAGATACGGTAAGGCGCTGCTCCCTCGCGGTCCACCCTGCCAATCTAAGGATCTCCCTAGCCTCCGGATCCCACTCCATCCCGATCCGAGGCTTTTGTACAGTCACCCTCACGGTCCAGTGCGTAGAATTTAGTAACTTCCGCCTCTATGTCCTTCCCAATCTCTGTGCTGCACTCCTGTTGGGCCTGGACTTCCAGTGCAACCTCCAGAGCCTCACCCTCAAATTCAGCGGGCCCTTACCCCCCCTTACCGTTTGCAGCCTCGCGACCCTCAAGGTCAATCCCCCCCTCCCTTTTAGCAAACCCAACTGCGGATTGCAAGCCTGTTGCCATTAGGAGCAGACGGTACAGCACCCAGGACAAGACCTTCATCAGGTCCGAAGTCCAGCGGCTGCTTCAGGAGGGTATTATCGAGGCCAGCAACAGCCCCTGGAGAGCCCAAGTGGCAGTGGTTAAAACTGGGGAGAAACACAGGATGGTCGTGGACTACAGCCAGACCATCAATCGGTACACGCAGCTCGACGCGTACCCCCTCCCACGCACATCTTATATGGTCAATCAGATTGCGCAGTACCGGGTCTTCTCAACAATGGACATGAAATCCGCCTACCACCAGCTCCCCATCCGGAAGTCAGACCGGCCATACACGGCCTTCGAGGCGGACGGTCGCCTCTACCACTTCCTTAGGGTCCCTCTCGGTGTCACAAATGGGGTCTCGGTCTTCCAAAGAGAGATGGACCGAATGGTCGACCAGTACGATTTGCGGGCCACCTTTCCGTACTTAGATAATGTCACCATCTGCGGCCATGACCAGCAGGACCACGATGCCAACCTCGATAAATTCCTCCTCACTGCCACCCTTCTCAACCTGACCTACAACAAAGAGAAGTGTGTGTTCAGCACGACCTGGTTAGCCATTCTCAGCTATGTAGTCCAAAACGGACTTCTCGGGCCCGACTCTGAGCGCATGCGCCCCCTCATGGAACTTCCCCTCCCCCACTGCCCCAAGGCCCTCAAACGCTGCCTGGGGTTCTTTTCCTACTACGCTCAGTGGGTCCCAAACTATGCGGACAAGGCTCGCCCACTCATTCAGTCCACCCAATTCCCCCTTGCGGCCGAGGCACAACATGCTTTCGCGCGCATCAGAGCAGACATCGCCAAGGCTGGGATGCGCGCAGTGGACGAGTCACTGTCTTTCCAAGTAGAAAGCGACGCTTCAGACGTCGCCCTTGCCGCCACTCTAAACCAGGCAGGCAGACCCGTGGCATTCTTTTCTCGCACCCTTCATGCCTCTGAATTTCGACACTCATCTGTCGAGAAGGAGGCTCAAGCTATCGTTGAAGCTGTGCGGCATTGGAGGCATTACCTGGCCGGTAAGAGATTCACTCTCCTCACTGACCAACGGTCGGTAGCCTTCATGTTCAATAACACACAGCGGGGCAAGATCAAAAATGATAAAATCTTGCGGTGGAGAATCGAGCTCTCCACCTATAATTACGAGATCTTGTATCGCCCCGGTAAACTCAGCGAGCCCCTAGACACCCTCTCCCGAGGTACATGTGCCAGCGCACAAGTGTACCAACTCCGGGCCCTACGCGACAGCCTTTGTCACCGGGGGTCACTCGATTGTACCATCTGGTCAAAGCTCGCAATCTGCCCTACTTCGTCGAGGAAGTAAGGACAGTCACCAGGGACTGCCAGGTCTGTGCGGAGTGCAAACCGCACTTCTACCGGCCAGACCGTGCGTGCCTGGTGAAGGCTTCCTACCCCTTTGAACGCCTCAGCGTGGATTTCAAAGGGCCCCTCCCCTCCACCGACCGTAATACGTCTATTCTCAGGGTGGTCGATGAGTACTCCAGATTCCCCTTCGCCATCCCATGCCCCGATATGACATCTGCCACCATCATCAAGGCCCTCACCACCATCTTCGCTCTGTTCGGTTTCCCTGCCTACATTCACAGTGACAGGGGATCCTCATTCATGAGCGATGAGCTGCGTCAGTTCCTGCTCAGCAGGGGTATAGCCTCCAGCAGGACGACCAGCTACAACCCCCGGGAAAATGGGCAAGTAGAACGGGAGATTGGGACGGTTTGGAGGGCCGTCCAGCTGGCCCTACGGTCCAGGAACCTCCCAGCCTCTCGCTGGCAGGAGGTCCTCCCTGACGCTCTGCACTCCATCCGGTCACTATTGTGCACCGCCACTAATAACACACACCATGAACGTGTTTTTACCTTCCCCAGGAAGTCCACATCCGGTGTGTCGCTCCTGACTTGGCTCGCTGCTCCAGGACCGGTCCTTCTCCGTAGGCATGACCGACTCCACCAGGCGGACCCCTTGGTGGACAGTGTTCACCTGCTCCACGCCAACCCTCAATATGCCTATGTTGAGTTCCCCGATGGCCGCCAAGATACTGTCTCACTCAGGGACCTGGCACCGTCAGATTCCACCCCAACACACACCCCCACCAATGCGCCCCCCCCCCCCCATCTCCCACCACGCCGCCAATATTGACCCCACCAGACCACCCCCCCCCACCCTTTTTCCGCACAAGAGGACGAAGAGGACTTCTGCACGCTCCTGGAGTTCCCCAATGACTGGCCAGCATCAGAACCGCCACCACCGCCATCGGGGCCACCGCCGCCACCGACTTCGCCGCCACCATTACGCCGATCCCAACGAAGCACCAAAGCACCGGAACGGCTGAACCTTTGACGGACTCCGGACCGTAAACATGGACTTTTCTTTCCCTATCACTGTACATAATTCCACTAATTGTATATAGTTTCACGTCACCCCCGCCGGACTCATTTTTAACAGGGTGTGAATGTGGTGATCCACTGTAATTGGAGATGTAAGGTAGGACCTGCACTACAGGTTCGCCGGTAGCTCCTGTCGGCTGGCTCCGCCCAGGGAGAACTGTATAAATATGCATGACCTCCAGTGCCCTGCCATTTCGCCAGCTGCAGCAGGAGGCCTCGCATCTGACTGTAATAAAGCCACAGTTGTACCGAACTTTAGTCTTTGTGCAATTGATCGTGCATCACTCGGGAGGACCGTCATTTTCACGGTCTGTACACTCCCCTCCAGTGATAGTGGGAGCATGTCCCATCTCTTAAAGTTTCCTTCCATTTTTTCGACCAACCGGGATAGGTTTAACTTGTGTAGTACCTCCCATTTCCGGGCCATCTGGATTCCCAGATATCGAAAGCTCTTCCCTACCATTCTAAGCGGCAGTTCTCCCAGTCTCTTCTCCTGTCCTCTTGCCTGGATCGCAAACATCTTGCTTTTCCCCATGTTCAACTTATACCCCGAAAAATTGCTAAATTCCTCCAAGATTCGCATTACTTCCCCCATCCCCTCCAACGGGTCTGAAATGTACAAGAGCAGGTCATCTGTGTAGAGAGAGACCCGGTGTTCCACCGCCCCCCAAACCCAGCCCTTTCCAGTTCCTAGAGGCTCTTAACGCCATGGCCAATGGCTCTATGGCCAGAGCAAACAGTAACGGGGAGTGGGGGCACCCTTGCCTCGAACCTCTGTGTAGTTCAAAATACCCCGACCTCAGCCGGTTCGTACGCACACTTGCTACTGGTGCCTGATAAGAGCAACCGCACCCAGTCAATAAAGCCCTCACCAAATCCAAACCTTCCTCAGCCCCTCCCACAGGTAATTCCACTCCACCCGATCAAAAGCCTTCTCCGCATCCATCGCTACCACCACCTCCGCCTTCTCTCCTTCTGAGGGCATCATAATAACATTTAGAAGCCTTTGAACATTGGCCTCGAGTTGCCTGCCCTTAACAAATCCCGTCTGGTCTTCCCCCATCACCCCCGGGACACAGTCCTCTATCCTTGTGGCCAGTATCCTAGCCAGCAGTTTGACATCCACATTCAGTAGAGAAATCGGCCTGTATGACCCGCATTGCTCCGGATCCTTCTCCCGTTTCAGGATCAATGAAATCGAGGCCTGCGACATTGTTGGGGGGAGGACTCCCTTCTCTCTTGCTTCGTTAAATGTCCTCACCAGAAGTGGGCACAATATCTCTGAAAATGTCGTATAGAATTCCACCGGATAGCCGTCAGGCCCCGGGGCCTTGCCTGACTGCATACCCTCCATCCCCTTGATTATTTCCTCAATCTCAATTGGGGCACCCACCCCCTCCATCAGGTTCTCCTCCACCCTCGGGAACCTCAACTGATCCAGAAATTGCCTCATCCCCTCCACCCCAACCGGGGGTTCCGACTCATATAATTTACTGTAAAAGTCCTTAAACACCTCGTTCACCCCCGCTGGGTCCAGGACACTATCCCCATCTCTACTCTTTACTTTACCTATCTCCCTGGCCCCTTCTCTTTTCTTGAACTGGTGCGCCAACATTCTGCTTGCCTTTTCCCTGTACTCATAGATCGCACCCTTGCCTTCCTCAACTGTTCCACTGCTTTCCCTGTGGTCAACAGCCCAAACTCCACCTGTAGACTCCGCCGCTCCCTCAGTAGTCCCGCGTCCGGGGCCGCCGAATATCTCCTGTCCACCTGGAGTATCTCCTCCACTAATCTGTCTCTCTCAGCCCGTTCCACCTTTTCTCTGTAGGCCCGTATCGAGATTAATTCCCCTCTGACTACTGCCTTCAAAGCTTCCCAGACCGTCATTGCAGAGACCTCCTCCGTATCATTTGTTTCCAGGTAGTTCTGGATGGACTTGTTAACCCACCCACAGATCGCTTCGTCCGCTAGCAACCCCACATCCAGTCTCCACAGCGGGTGTTGCCCTCTCTCCACACTAACCCGTAGATCCAACCATTGCGGGGCATGATCCGACACTGCAATTGCTGAATACTCAGTATCCACCACCTCCGGTATTAACGCCCTGCTCAGAACAAAAAAGTCAATGCAAGAGTATACCTTGTGGACATGTGAAAAAAAGGAAAACTTCTTCGTCCTCAGCCGTGCAAACCTCCATGGGTCTACTCCCCCCACCTGTTCCATAAAACCATTCAATTCCTTTGCCGCAGCCGGCCTCCTCCCTGTCCTGGATTTTGACCGGTCCAATTCCGGATCATTGACTGTGTTGATGTCCCCTCCCATGATCAAGTTATGTGACTCTAAGTCTGGGATCTTACCTAACACCCGCCTCATAAATTCCACGTCGTCCCAATTCGGAGCATATATGTTCACAAGTATCACTCGCACCCCCTCCAGCTTCCCACTCACCATTATGTACCTAACCCCTTTGTCTGACACAATTCTCCCTGCCTCGAATGCTACTCGTTTGCTGATCAAGATCGCTACTCTCCTGGTCTTTGAGTCCAGTCCTGAGTGGAATACTTGGCTAACCCATCCCTTCCTCAATCTCGTCTGGTCTGTTACCTTTAGGTGCGTCTCTTGCAGCATTGCCACGTCCGCCTTCAGTTCCCTCAAATGCACGAACAGGCGAGAGCTCTTGACCGGCCCATTCAGTCCTCTCACATTCCATGTGATCAGCCTGGACTGGGGCTTCCAACCACCCTCCCCCCCCCCCACTTTGCCGACTAGCCATCACCCTTTTTAGGCCAGCCTTGAGCTCGCGCCCTCCGCTTCCTCGAGTCCCTACTCGGGCTGTTGCCATTCCCGACCTCCCATTTCTCCCCTAGTAACCGTTCCTCCCTTCCTGTTAGACGTTTTAGTTGCTGTGACATGAAGAGTCTAAAGTTCTGTCCCTTTTTCACAAACACACATTTATTTCATTCCAACAGCCTTTGCACAAAACTCTAACTATACATCACCTGACAGAGGCCACCTGAAGCCCTTTACATATCAGTGTCAATTAATGGATACTTAACATAAATGAGACAACTAATTGTAATGTCTCTTAACCCATTACTTAACAGTCTCCCCTTCCTTGGAGAAAAAATAAAATTAGGTGAAAACTAAATTTCAAGAAACTCAAAAACACACACATGATTTTCCCCCCCTTTTTTTTTTGTTTGGACAAGAAAGAAACAAAAAACAGTCACAGAAACAAGCGCCCTTCATTAACAATAGCCAAAGTTTCTGTGAACTCGCCCCTCTTTTCGTAAAACAGTCTGACAGTTGATAGCTTCTGTCAACCCATTTAATTTTTGTTATTTCCCCTCTGTCCAACATCTGCTTCAAACTTGCGATGTTTATCCGTAACCTCTTTTCATTGACACTTTTTGTAGAGTGCACATTTTCCCACAGGGATTTATTGTCAATGTGACAGTCAATAGGTATATTACCCAAATCCCCTAATCCCAACATTTCTGCCAATATCAGACTTATATAAAAGGCCATATCCACCGCCTCTACAAGACTTAACATCTCAGCAGCCAATGTGCTTTTTACCACTCTCCTTATTTTCTTTGTTTCCCACACAAGCGGGCAACATTTACCATTGTTCCCCAAAAGGAAAATTATAAAACCTCCTGCGATTGAAACCCCATCACATAAATTTGCGTAGGACGCATCACTATAAACTATGAGTTTCAAGTGCCTCAGGTCACCTAAAACCGGGAACTTCAAAACACACTCCTGCATTTTTAGTTTGGCCAACGCTTTATTTGCTCTTATTATGTCTTCCACTTTGGGATCGTTCATTTTTGTATTCAACTCTAAGACATCAAAACTCACATCCGGTCTAGTCTGTCTACCTAACTAGTTCAGTTCCCCAATTAAACTTCGCAGTTGCTCTTTTTCTATCTTTGAAACCATTGCGTCTTTTTGTGAAACTCGGCCACGACTAATTGCTATTGGGCTGATGCTTTCCAAATAAGATTGCTGATGTAAAGTTGCCCCTAACTTAGTTTGTCCAATTTCTAGTCCAATATATTTAAATGCACCGGAAGCCTGACTTCCAACCCTGAATTCTTTCCTCAAACCAGAGATTACAATAGCTTCAAAATCACTAGTCCCACCCCACAAAAAAATCATCGACATGCATCATAAAAATGCCAGAAAGATTTCCTTTATAGTGCCAGTAAAACATTGCAGGATCTGCTTTCAACTGGCAACAGCCTAACTATAACAAAAAACTGGCCTTACCGAAAAACACCAGACTCTAGATGCATCACTTAATCCATATACACATTTTGTTCAACTTCCAGAGTACCCCTTCTGTGTTAGCTGCTTCTTTCAGAGGACAGAGAAAAATGTCTCTCTGGAGCTGATGCCCCTTCAAAAAGGCAGCTTTTATATCTATAGGTTTGCATTCCCATGCCTTTGTGGCTAATAGAGCCAAGAAGATCTTTAAAATAACCTTTCCTGCTGTAGGTGAATCTACCCTTAAATCCTGATCTTCTAAGTTTTCTTCAAATTCCTTTGCCACAAGCCTGGCCTTTGCCTTATAAGTTCCATCCGGAAGAACCTTTTCCGTGCAAATCCATCTGTGGGATAGAGCTCTTTGTCCCCTATCCGGTACTTCCATGTATACCCCAAATTCACTCCAACAATGCAATTCTTGCTGTTTGGCTTCTTTGATAATTTTTTCATCTAATTTATTTGAAGCCACCAAAATCTCACATGCATGTGGGCTTCTACTCCTATTAGTATTCGTAGTCTTACTCATGTTCCGAGATCCTGATAAACTACGTCCCCTCTCCCGCCTGGTATCTCGTTCTGTACTGCTACTGCTTGATCTTTCCCTTCTGTTGTGGGATGTCCTTTCAATAGTTCTCGACCTTTTCCTGCGGACCTGTTCACTATCCGATGTACTATCTGAACTGGCACTGCGTTTTTGTGCCCTCCATTTTTGAACTTCGTTTTCCCAATCCATTGTCTTGACTCCTTCCCCTGAATGCTGTACATTCAACCAATGTTTATACTTTCCAATGGCCTTCCCTGCTCTACTAATAACAGTTGCATCCTTCCATTGACTAGACCCTTCAGGCAAGTATGTCACTTTTGTACCAACTTTTGGCAGTTGCCCTTTCGGAAAAATGGCCTGTTCTAATTCATCAGAAGTGTTGTGTTCCTCCATAGAAACCCTGTCTACATCAGTTAATTGGTCCTCATAGTTCTGTAACACATGCGTACCAGATGACTCTGGTTCCTCGTCATGTCTGTCTGCTCTGTCTAAATTTGAAAATTTGTAATCTGTACCCATTATCCTTGATGAATGTACCCGAACAGTTTGATTACCATGTTGCAAAATAATTGTTTTGCCATCTATGCCTATGATCTTCCCTGGGCCTTTCCATTCATTAGAATTGTCTCTCTTATAGTATATCATGCCTCCTTGCTGAAAAACGGCATCTGATCGCAGTATGTTATGTCGTAAAGCTCTGTGAATTCTTTCAAAGATTTCTGCTTCCAAAAAAGCTTTTCTACTGCTATGTAATGCATTTAAATGTTCAGCAAAACCAGAGCTAATTGTAGTCCCCTCCCAAGCTGGAGGCTGGTCATCCAAAATGGATGGAATTTTAGGATTTCTACCAAACACTAATTGATAAGGACTACAGGCCCCAACCATCTGCAATGAATTCTTTGCATGTACTGCCCATGCTAAAGCTGAATTTAGCCTGCAATTTTGTCGATCTGCCAAAATTTTCCGAAGCATGTCATCGATGACAGCATGATTTCTTTCAGACACCATTACTAAATGGACTTTCTGCAGCCGTATTCATAACTCTGATATTCATGTTTTCACACATATCATCATTAGCAAATTCTCCCCCATTGTCCGTGAGGAATTTTGCTAGTGGACCCATTCCTGTCCCTATCCAATTTCCACGATTTGATCCAGAATTACTCTTTTCTTTACTTCGTACAATCGTTGATTGACTAAATCTGGTTGCTAAATCTACAAAATGCAAAATAAATATATTATTAGCTTTATCCCAGATCTTAAGGTCCATGGCCACAATGTCGTTAAAATCCCTGGCCAAAGGTAGGGTTACTATCGGTCGTGCTGGTGTCCTTCTGTGCTTCCTACAAACTTCACAGCGGTCACGAACCTGTTTTATCAGTTTAGTATAGTCGTCATCCCTTACCCCTGCATCCTTTAATAAATTTTTCAGCCTCCGAGGAGACAGACGTGCAAATTGCCTATGCAGTTTTAATACCACAAGCTTTTTATCAGCTAAAGTCCCATTTTCAACTGCCATTAACACATCCTTAACCACTCTACTTAAAATATTATTTGTCAGTAATGGAATACAATAATGTCCCGACTGTGTAAATTGTAAGTCCACCGTCTTTCCAAAAACTGTTGCCTTATCCTGTTCCATATCCAGTTTCATGTGTGCTTTCTTCATCGACGGTCTGCTCAGAAGCAAAGGTATGTCACTTGATACAACATCCGTGCTAATGAAATGATTCACTCCGGCAATATTGCAAGGGATCACCACTCTTTTCAGCGACTTCAGAGTATTATCATCCCCAAACCTGAAACTTGTGGAACTTTCAAATTCCTTAACCTTGTTATGATTTTCAGCATTCAAAGAGTCGAGGTAACATTTTAACCAGTCAATTCCACACACAGATGTGCAGCCACTGTCCAATACAGCACAGTTGAAGGATTCTGCAACCAACACCCTCATTACTGGCGTAAAACTGCTTGTCAATAGGACAATGCCTTCTTTCTGGTCACTATCTTTTTCCTCTTCTGACTCTTCCATGTCATTGGTCGCTTCAAACACTATCATAACGAGTTGGACAGTTGAAAGCATAATGGTATTGAGAGTCATATCGAAAACATTGATTTATCATGCCCCGTGCATTTCTGGGGTTCATCTTCCTATTGTAGGTTCTAACTGGGTTTCTGTCTTCATAATTTCCTTGTCTCCGTCTCCTTCTATAGTCTTGAGCCCTGTTCGTAGCCATACGATTTCGCCATCCTGTTAGTAGTGTATCTTCCATATTCTGCCTTATTGCTGGCGGACCTATTTGGGTCATCAGAGCCATCGGAATCAAATGTTTCCCCAGAAACTTTTGTAAAACTTTTGTCATCTGTTCGAATAAGGTATCCTTATCAGTAAACTGAACTCCTGTCAAAACCAGGAGCCTATCCATGTTGCTCACTCTAGCACAGTCAAGTAATTTAAAGGCCAACACAGACTGTGGAAATTCCAGGTTGTATTTCTGCAGTCTTTTATATAGTCTGCCAAATTCCATTATATAGTCTTCCATGGAGATATCCTCCATTTTCCAGAACTTATCAAAATCCGACCATGCTTCATACACACTTAACAAGTCATCTTTCTTATAAATCTTATCCATATAATGTAATAAAGTCTCCAGACCTTCTTCTGAGTCTAACTCTTCCAATTCCAGCTCAGAAAGCCCTTTGTTTCGGATTTTACTGCCATATGGAAGAGAAAGAGCCAATGCCATACCTTGTTCTCTCTTTCCCAAAGCAGTTACCTTAGTCCACATAACTACTGCACTTCTCCATTGGTCGTATGATTTCATTTCAGATAAGGGAGGATAGTCATATCCAGCCATCTTTATCCTCGATTCAGCCATGTATCCCTTTTTTTTATTTTCTCACTCACTCCTTGGTTTGATCTGGAAAAGTTGTATCTTTCATCCCTTCACATTTACACAGCAACCATCCTCTGCTACCAATTGTTAGACGTTTTAGTTGCTGTGATATAAAGAGTCTAAAGTTCTGTCCCTTTTTCACAAACACACATTTATTTCATACCAACAGCCTTTGCACAAAACTCTAACTATACATCACCTGACTGAGGCCACCTGAAGCACCTTTACATATCAATATCAGTGTCAATTAATGGATACTTAACATAAATGAGACAACTAATTGCAATGTCTCTTAACCCATTACTTAACACTTCCCACCCTAACAACAGCACTAGAAACCCAATCCCCCAAGTCAAGCTCCAGTTTAACACCTGCTCACCCCCCACCGTGCTTCCGAGAGTCAGCTGACCCATTCTGACTCGATAGCTCCCGCCCCTGGCACCAAGTAGTCTGTCTCCCTATTGTACTCTCCTCGCCGCCCCCCCCCCCACATTAATAAACACTTTAAAAGCATCACATTCCCCAGTAAACAAACAACAGAAAAAACAGTGAAGAAACAGACACCTTAGAAAAATAGTCACCCAAAAAGCAGAACCAAATTCAAAGCCCACCCCCCCTCTAACAAGGTCCCTGCAAGACAAAGCAACCTTTAAACATCCACACAGCCCATTATTTCACATAGAGCTATTTAAATTTATACAATCCAGCACCACAAATCGCTGCCACAGCACTTCTCTGAGGCTTAAATGTCTTTTAATTCACCTCCAGCTTCATTTCTTTAATAAAAGGTCCATACTTCGTCTGGCGTTTCAAAAGTAGAAGTCCCGTTCCTCATGTGTGACCCACAGATGGGCTGGGTACAGCATCCCGAACTTCACCCCCTTCTGAAAGAGGGTCGTTTTTGCCCGATTGAACCCAGCTCGCCTCTTCGCCAAATCCGCTCCCAGGTCCTGATAGATGCACAACTCACAGTTTTCCCATTTGCTGCTCCGTTCTTTCTTGTCCCACCGCAAAACGTGTTCCTTGTCCATGAAACGTGAAAACATACCACCATGGCCCTCGGCGGCTCGTTCGCTCTGGGCTTCCTCGCGAGGGCTCTGTGCGCTCTGTCCAATTCCAGTGGCCGAGGGAACGCCCCAGCCCCCATCAACTTCTCCATCATGTCCGTCACATAGGCCCTCGCATCTGATCCCTCACTGCCTTCAGGGAGGCCAACAATTCTGAGATTCTGCCTCCTGGACTTATTCTCCAGGTCCTCCAGCTTCTCCTGCATTCTTTTCTGGTGGTCGTTCATCATCCCCACCTTGCCTTCCAGCACGGTTATATACTCATCGTGCTCGGACAACTTTTGTTCGACCTCCTGGATCGCTCTCCCGTGGGTTTCCTGATTCTGAACCACTTGATGAATCGAAGCCTTAATCGGGTCCAGCGTGTCCTTCTTCAGCTTGGCGAAGCAATCCTTGAAAAACTTCACCAGCTGCTCCGTCGGCCACTGTGTCGTCTCCCCGGCCCTTGCTCTCCGCCATGCTGTCCTGTGTTACCAGCTCTACCTGCGTCTTCCTTATAGGACTTTGTCTTCTCACACGGCCACTTCTGGTCCAATTCTCCATACACAGGAGGGGGATTTCTCCTTACTGTCTCACTCTTCACTGATTTATCCCATAAAATCCGAAACAAAACAGGGGAAAAGGTCCAAAAGTCTGTTACAGGCGGGAACTATCAAATGTGCGACCTACTCCTCCATGGACGCCACCGTAAGTCGCCTGCTTTACATCTTAACCTACAACATCACTCGAGAAAAAAACTGAACTTGCTGTAAAACATGCTGTCAATTTTCGTTTGCTTGTATGGTGATACTGGCTGAGACACTCCCCCACCTGTCCCTCCCCCCACCCGAATGTAGTGTAGGGTGGGCTAATGCACTGTGGGAAGGCTATGGTGTGAGCACTTCCCTGGTGGTCGACCTGGGATGAATCCCTTCTGTGGACAGTGTTAGCAACAACAATGTTTCATATTTATATTGTGCCTTCAATGTAATAAAACATCCTAGGATGCTTCTTCAGAGCTTTATTATGTCACATAGGGTAGCGAGCCACATTGTAGGTTGGGTGGCCAAAAGCTTCGTCAAGCAGGTCAGATTTAAGGAGTGTCCTAAAAAAAGAAAGTAGAGAGAGAGAGAGAGAGATGGGGAGGTACGAGGAGACTTGGGGCCTTGGCAATTTAATCACGGCCACTGATGGAGGAGTGAATCAGGAATGCACAAGAGGGTAAGATGGTAGCGGACTCTGGGGTTATGTGGAGATTAAAGGGATTGAGAGGGCCAGGGCCAAGGAGGGAGTTGAAAAAAGAGGATAAGAACTTTAAAATCAAGATGTTGGGGCAGCACAGTGGCTAGCACTACTTCCTGACCGTGTCAGGGACCCAGGTTCAATTTCAGCCTTGAGTGGCTGTCTGTGTGGAGTTTGCACATTTTCCCCATGTCAACATGGGTTTCCTCCCGGTGCTCCGGTTTCCTTCCACAGTCCAAAGATGTGCAGGTTAGGTGGGGTTACGGGGATGGGGTGCTCTTTCGGATAGTCGCTGGGGCATAGATGGGCCGAATGACCTCCTTCTGCTCTGTAGGAATTCTACGGTTCTATGATTGACTGGGAGCCAGTGTACATCAGCAAGCACCGAGGGTGATGGGAGAACGGAATTTGAAAGGGCTCAAGACACAGGCAGCAGTTTTGGATGACCCCACGTTTACAGAGGGGAGGTTGCGGGACACCAGTCAGGAAGTGCTTTGGAATAGTCAAGTGCTGAGATAACGAAGGCATGGATGAGGGTTAAGGCAGTAGATGAGTCGAGACAAGGCAAAATTGAGAGAAATTATTGGGAATAGGCGGCTTCAGTGATTGTACAAATAGGAGATCAGAAGCTGATCCCAAGATTAAAGGTGACGCCAAAGTTGTAAACTTAATCTGAGACTGCTGCCAGAGGGATGGAGTGCGAAGCGAGGACCCGACTGGAGGCTTCTCAATATTAAATTGAATGAAATTTCTGCTCCTCCAGTACTGGACGTCAAACAGCGTAAGTGTCAAGGGAGGGGGGGGGGGGGGGGGGGGGGGGAGGGGGGGGGGGGGTGAAGTAGAGGTGGGTGTCATTAGCACACGTGAAAACCAGCACTGTGGTATCAGGTGGTGTCGCCGTGGGACAGTATGTAGATAGGAGGTGGGGGGGCGGGGAACACGGACAGACCCTTGGGGATACCAGAGAGGATAGTGTGAGGGCAGGAAGAGAAACCATTGCAGATGATTCTCTGGTTAGGACTGGACAGATGAGAAGGGAACCAGGTCCCACCCAGCTGGACAACAGTGAAGAGCAGTTGGAGGAGGATGGCCTGGTCATACTGTGTCAAAGGCTGTGGACAGGTCAAGGAGGACGAGGAGGGAAAGTTTACCTTTTGCCACAGCCACAGAGGAGGTCATTTGTGATTTTGATAAGAGCTGTTTTGGTGCTGTGGCAGAGGAGAAACTTGATTGGAGGGATTCAAACATGGATTTTTGGGAAACGTGGGAATGGATTTGGAAGGTGGCAATACATTACCAGGACTTGAGAGGAAAGAGAGGTTGCAGATGGGACGGTAGTTTGCAGGAATGGTGGGTTCAAGGGTTGGTATTTCGAGCAGAGGGATGCTAGGTAGCGCCTGACGCAAGTTGAAGAGGAAGATTATCACTGTCAGCTAACATGGACACCCTGGGTGCAGAGACTTGTGAAAGATGTAGTCAGTTAAAGAGACACCATTTGTTTGTGTTCTGACAAAAGAACATTGACCTGAATGATTAACTCGTTTCTCTCTCTCTACAGCAGCTGCCCCAACCTTCGGAGGATTTTCTGTTTCATTTCAACTTCAACCCTCCTGGTTTTTGCTGATGTGTTCTGCCCATGAGCTCCATTTCTGATGTAGCATTGACAATCCCCAGCATGTGATGAGACTACATGGGACAAGAATGGAGGTCAATCTGACACTCGGGATACCCTGAACAATTTGCTTGACAGATAAAACAATATTACAACATTTACGTTGAATGTAATAAAGGATGATTCCTTTTCAGCCACTACAGTGAGAACGTTGTGGAGGAATATCCTCAGCCATCAGTACACAAGGGATACAGGGCAGTTCTCTGTCTTCCTGCTCGGCAGCCTGTGATTTTCTCTCAATCTGCTGAGACAGCACAGGGATATTGACAGAGTGTGCAGACATGCCAAGGACACTGCTGCACAGGCTAATCACCCACCCAGCCAACACAGTTAAAAAAAATAGAAAGAACTTTTCATGGCATTAGAATGTCCGAAAGCACTTTACAGACATTAAAGCACTGTTACCGCTGCACTGTAGGAATGGTAACAGTTAATCTCTGCACAGCAAGATTCCACAAACAGCAACATCACATCCATAGAATCCCTACAGTGCAGAAGGAGGCTATTCGGCCCATCACGACTGCACCGACCCTCCGAAAGAGCACTCCACCTAGGCTCACTCCCCCGCCCTATCCCCGTAACCCCGCACATTGAACATGGCCAGTTCACCTCACCTGAGCATCTTTGGACTGTGGGAGGAAACCAAAGCACCCGGAGGAAACAGACAGGGGGAGAATGTGCAAACTCCACACGTCACCCAAGACCGGAATCAAACCTGGATCCCTGGCGCTTTGAGGCAGCAGTGCTAGCCACTGTGCCGCAGTGTCCTTGTGACGATGCCGAGAGAGATAAGCAAAATTACATCATCAACAAAGCTAGAAGAAAATGATGTACTGAAGGTGCAAGAGGTAATTTACCAAATCACACTCAGAGCACAGTGCCTTGACCAAGGGTGTGGAGTTTAATGTTTGGGACCGAAATTGCAGAAAATAAATGTTGGTCAGTATCCTGACATACAGCGTCCTCCTTCTCCCTTTCCCAGGCAGGTAGGGAGTGAAGTTGAGAACTCTGTGCCTGAGGAAGGTAATTTAAAGCTGTGAAGCAGGTAATTATGAGGAACTGTGTGCATGGATTCCCTCTTTCCCAACAAGAAATCGGTCCTACCCCCGTGTCTCCAAAACAATACATTGGGAGTACTGTGGGGATGATGCAGAGGGGATAAGGAGGAGGGGAGGAAAATGACCCCATTGAAACTGACAAGCTGAGAAGTTGAGCTTTGATAAAGGATTCAAAACGTTAGCTCTTTTCTCTCTCTACAGATGCTGCCAGACCTGCTGAGATTTTCCAGCATTTTCTCTTAAGTTGAGGACTTACATGGAACAGACATGGTCAGCGAAGAGGTTGCTTTGCAAAGCATTCCTTCTGTCAAATAGCACTCCCACTGCAGAAGATTGTCACTTCGCCTCACCAATACCCCACCCATCTTTAGCTGCACTTTTGTGCTGCCAGCCTTCAAAGTGAGAATAGCACAGATCCCTGCTGATGGTCTTAAGGGGATGAGATCTGTCAATGCCACATCCTCCAGCTAGAGCAGCTGCTTTCTCCTCAACCACATGATACAAGCTCAAGTCTCATTCTAGAGTATCTTCTTTTTCATCTCTCTTCCCACACCGAGTGGTGGGTGAGGCAGACAAATCACATGCTTAGAAGTTGTTTCCTGCGCTAATCTTTCCAGGAACAGGTTGCTAACTTGTCGTCAGAGGCTATAGCTTGAGGGGTGCTACTCCGCATCAAGTGTGGCTGGCCAAGAGTCTCTCCCACTCTGACTGTGTGATCTTGGCATGTTTGGAAGGATTTACAGGCTGATAATCATACTGTTTGGTCACATTACGAATGTATCTTCATTGGTCATCAAGGCCTGGAGTGGAACTAAAACCTGGAGCTTCTGCCTTAGAGATGTGAACATTACTCACTGCAACACAAGACCTCGTATTCTTGAGAATAGATCACAAAATCTAGGCTGACACTCCCAAGTGCAGTACTGAGGGAATTTTAGATGAGGCACATTTAAGATAAGACTTTTATTTTTTCATGGGTTGTGGGTGTTGCCGGCAAGGCCAACATTTATTGCCCAAGTGACTTGCTGGATCATTTCAGAGGACAGTTACGATTGCTGTAGGTCCGGGGTCACATGTAGGCCAAACCAGGTAAGGACGGCAGATTATTTCCTTCCCTAAAGGACATGAATGAACCAGATGGGTTTTTCCAACAACCAAAGGCAGACGGTGCTGGATCAGGTCTGGCAGAGACCTGCACCACATGGACTGCAGCTTTGAAGAAGGGGGCTCACCACCACCTATTTGAGGGTAATTAGGGCTGGCACCCACATTGAACCATAGAAAAGTTGTACCACATCTTCTCCATTCCAGCCCGAGGACACCTACGTGCCCTTTTTCACCCTCCCTTCCTGCACCCGGTCCATAGCCCTGCAGCTTACAGCACTTAAGTTGCAGATCCAAAGAGTTCAGGGTCTCTGCCTCCACCACCAACTCGGTAGCGAATTCCAGACTCCCACTACCAACTGCAAAAAAAACTTCTTCCTCATGTCCCCTCCACACCTTCTGCCACTTATCTTGAATCTATGTCCCCTGGTTCTAGAATTCTCCACCAAGAGAAACAATTTTATCCTGCCCACTCTATCTCTTCCCCTCATAATTTTGTCATGTCACCCCTCCGCCTTCTTTGTTCCAAAGAAAAATAACCCCAACCTATCCAATCTCTCCTCGTAGCTACACCTTTCTGGTCCTGCCAACATTCTTATGAACCTTTGCACTCTCGCCAGAGCAATTACGTCCGTCCTGTAATGTGGTGACTAGAACTGCACATAATACTCCAGTTGTGGCATCACCAATATTTTATACCATTCCAACACCATATCCTTACCTCTGCCAATGAAGGAGAGCATTCCATATGCCTTCTTTACAACCTTTTCTACTCGAACTGCTGCCTTTAGGGACATGTGTACTTGTACACCAAGATCTCTAACTCCACCTGCCTCTCTTAGTATATTCCATTTATTGTGTACTCCCTATAACTGTTTGACCTTCCTAAATGCATGACCTCATACTTCTATGTGTTAAAATTCATTTGAGACTTTATTACCCACTCTACCAACCCATCTATATCATTTATAGCTATCCTCTACACTGTCCATCACTCGGCCAATCTTTGTCTCATCTGCAAATTTCCCAATCTGCCATGTACACGACATCTACTGCACTACCTTTATCAACCCTTCTTGTCACTTCCTCAAAGAATTCAATCAAATTTGTGCGGCAAGACCTTCCTTCAACAAATGCATGCTGACCATCCCTGCCTTTATATGTGATAATTAATCCTATCTCTCAAGATTGATTCTACTAAAGTGTCCACCACCGATGGCCAATAATATTTTAGCATTTCCTTTCATCCCTTTTTAAACAATGGAACAGCGTTTGCATTTCTCGAGTCCTTCGGTTCCTCCCCTGTGTTTAGCGAGGATTGGAAAATCATTCTCAGAGCATCTGCTATCTCCTCCCTGACCTACTTCAGTAGCCTTGGATACAATGCCATCTAGCTCAGGTGACTTATCAGCTTCCAAGGATTCCAGTCCTTCGTCTAGAGTACTTCCTCTTTCTTTATGATTATCCCATCCAATATTATCTCACAGTATTCCTCCTGGACTGCTTTATTGGCATCATCCCCTTCCTTTGTAGAAATGGAGACAAAATATTCATTTAAAGCCCTTCCCATAGTCTCTGCATCCACACACAAGTTCCCTTCTTCATCTCTGACAGGTCCCACTTTTTCTTGAGCTAAACTTTTACCATTAATATACTGGTAAAACATGGTTGGATTTTCTTTTTTTTAATTTAAAGTACCCAATTAATTTTTTTTCCAATTCAGGGGCAATTTAGCATGACCAATCCAGCTACCCTGCACATCTTTTGAGTTGTGGGGGTGAGATCCATGCAGACACGGGGAGAATGTGCAAATTCCACACGGACAGTGATTCGGGGCCGGGATCGAACCCGGGCCCTCAGCGTTGTAGGCAGCAGCGTTAACCACTGCGCCACCATGTCGCCCTGTTGGATTTTCTTTAACTCTACTTGCAAATCTTTTTTCATGCCCTCTCACGGGGAGAACAAACAATCTCCACACAATCAGTAACCTGAGACGGGAATCGAACCTGGGTCCCTGATGCTGTGAGGCAGTAGTGCTAACCACTGTGCCGCTGTGCACCATGCAATGATGCTTCACGAAAAAGAAACAAAGCAATTTGATATTCTTAACAAGGACCTGCAACATTTCAAACCTACCAAGCTTCTTGAAATCTTTTCATCAAACTTGGTCGATCTTGATTGCGCCTTCTTCTAAACCATCTCTCAATCATCCGTTCTGTCCAGCTACATTTCTTTGACAAGCCTTCTAACTGTGGCTGCAAATTCAAAGAAAAATACAGTTAAGTACTTCAAACAAAAAAAATGCAGTATTAATTCAATTCCCTGGTATAACCTTTTTGCTTAATGTACAGCTCAACATCATATTCATGTGAGTATGAGGGACATTCCAAAAATTGAGGCATTATCCTGGTCATTTCAATGTTTGGTCGGACAGAGATTCATAGCCAGCGTACCTCGGTCAGTGCTGGATGGGCAAGTTTGCTGACACTTTGTGAACAAAGATGTGCTTCCTGAACTTTGTGAACAAAGTCTGCATCAGCAATACTTTCTCTCAAGGCAAACATCATCATGGCGTGCACCCGAGGATTAACCAATGTCACCAACTTGACCTGATTATCAGAAGATCTTTCCAGTGTGTGATGTTCTCGGTTTCTGTCAGGAATTCTTGAATGCGTAGTGTTTAACAAAGAACATCAAGCGATGTTAATTAACAAGGCTGATTTATTTACACTACTTTAAACTAGATTTGAACATATTTCTACGGTAAAGGTTGCTAAGATAAACTAGACTACAACTGACGACACAACTCCCCAAAATACTCCGGGTCGGAGAATCGCCGGGGGCTGGCGTGAATCCCGCCCGCGCCGGTTGCCGAATTCTACGGCACCGGATATTCGGCAGGGGCGGGAATCGCGCCGCGCTGGTTGGCGCCCCCCCCCCCCCCCCCGCGATTCTCGAATGGGCCGAAGTCCCGCCGCTAAAATGCCTGTCCCGCCGGCGTAGATTAAACCACCTACCTTACCGGCGGGACAAGGCGGCGCGGCGGGGTCCGGGGTCCTGGGGGGGCGCGGGGCGATCTGGCCCCGGGGGGTGCCCCCACGGTGGCCTGGCCCGCGATCGGGGCCCACCGATCCGCGGGCGGGCCTGTGTCGTGGGGGCACTCTTTCCCTTCCGCCTTCGCCACGGTCTCCACCATGGCGGAGGCGGAAGAGACTCCCTCCACTGCGCATGCGCGGGAAAGCCGTCAGCGGCCGCTAACGCTCCCGCGCATGCGCCGCCCGGAGATTTCATTTCCGCGCCAGCTGGCGGGGCACCAAAGGCTTTTTCCGCCAGCTGGCGGGGCGGAAATTCGTCCGGCACGGGCCTAGCCCCTTAAGATTGGGGCTCGGCCCCCAAAGATGCGGAGCATTCCGCACCTTTGGGGCGGCGCGATGCCCGACTGATTTGCGCCGTTTTGGGCGCCAGTCGGCGGACATCGCGCCGATACCGGAGAATTTTACCCCTGATCTCTCTCACGACTGAACACCTTCTCCAAATCAAGGGATGTCACAAGATATATACATGTGACTGCTCTTGATCACCATCTGGTGATAAGATGAATGTACATGAAATTGTTAACTCTTTATCTCCCACACAACATATACATTGTTACACAGCGCTCTCCATACCCGCACCAACCACAGCACAGATTGAGACAGTCACGACTCTCCTGTCATCAGTAAAATGAAGGTGCAGCCCCAAAGGTTTCACAGCTCCAAATGTGATTGACTATCCCACATCCACATCCCTGACACAGAAACTGATACCAAATACCAACATCTCGCATTGAAGCTCGAGTGATTTCAAAACACCAAGGGTGCAATTCTCCCATCGGGAGTCCTAGAGGGCTGTGTAGCACAGGGCTAAATCGCTAGCTTTGAAAGCAGACCAAGGCAGGCCAGCAGCACGGTTCAATTCCTGTACCAGCCTCCCCGAACAGGCGCCGGAATGTGGCGACTAGGGGCTTTTCACAGTAACTTCATTTGAAGCCTACTTGTGACAATAAGCGATTATTGTTTCACTCCGGCGTCAGAGCCCGCTCCCAGCCCCCTATTCTCCCACCCGCGTAAAAGCAGCACCGCGTAAATGACGCGGACAGCGCCGCGTAACTGGCGTCACGCATGCATGGTTGCCATCCTCCCCGAGGCCACCCCACAAGAAGATGTCGGATGGATCTTGCGGGGCGGCGGAGTAAAGGAGGTCCTCCTTCAGAGAGGCCAGCCTGCCAATCGGTGGGCACCGATCGCAGGCCAGAACCCATTTGAGGGCCCCCCCAGTGCAGGAACCCTCTTCACCCCACCCCCCCCACAGGCCGCACCCCCAGCGTTCCCGCGCTTTTCCCGCCAGCAGCGACCAGGTGTGGACGGCGCCGGTGGGATCCCGTCGTATTGGGCAGGCTGCTCGGCCCATCCTGGCTGGAGAATCGGCGCTTGCCCGTTGCAAACGGCGAGCGGCGATTCTCCCAGCGGCCAGCCGTGATTCTCGCCGCGCCGGTTTGGGGGTGGGGGTGGGAGAATCGCGTGCGGGCGTCAGGGCGGCGTGGTGGGACTCGCACGGCGCCCCGGTGATTCTCCCACCCGGCGTGGGGGGGGGGGAGAATTCCGCCCCAAAGCTTTACCAGGGAATGCTGACGTTGATGTTAATGACACTTGGAAGTTGCCAAGATCAATAATTTGTGAAACATCAGCAGCAATATTTGGTAAAGGTGGAGCCTGCAACAAAGGCTAGTTTGAGACCCATTCAACCTAGAGGACATCCATTATTGAAGCAAAGTCTACATGATGCACAAAATAAACCCAACAGCTGAAACACTGCATTGCCTACAAGTGGTTAAAAGATAGGCTGACACTGTGGGTGCACGTACACCTCAGGGACTGCGGCTGTTCAAGAAGGCAGTTATCCACCCTCTTCTGAAGGGCAACTAGGGATGGGCAATACTTGCTGGCCTAACCAGCGACACCCACATCCCGTAACTGAATTTAAAAAAACAACGGCACCCAATAACCATTTCATTTGTGGCACTTGTACCAGAACCTGCCTCTCACATTCAGTCATCAGGAAAAGTTCACTAAATGAAATAGCCCCAACTGCAGCAGATTTGCTACACATCCATTATCTAACTCATGGAAGAATCTGATAATGACGCAGAATAATCAATAAACACAGAGCTCACTATTCTGTCTTTGTACAAGATCCTGGTCAGATCTCTGCTTGAATACCCATCTCCTCACATCCTGGGTGACACTGTAACTTTGTAGAAGGTTGAGAGGTGGCCTATTAGACTAGTTCCCAGTTTGAAATGTTTTACTCACCCAGCTGGCTCAAAGGTCTGGTCTCTTCACTTTACAGAAGTGGACACTTGGGGTGGCTTCCATCAACACTTTTGGGCCTGGATTGTGTGTTTGTGGAGACAAATTGTTTCAGCAGAACTAGGTTGGATTCTTGGAGGTGCTTCTTTCTCCAGAGATTAGTTAACTTCTGGGACAGGTTTGTGTAGTGGTCCCTGATCCACTGAATTCCTTCAAAAGAAAACTCAACATGGACCTAATGCACTCTTGGCTCTATCCGGACAAATGAAGCTCCCGGGGGTGGAAGTCCCACACTGCCTAGCTGTGCCTGCCCACAGCACCTTACGGGTATGGGGCAGGCTGACAGGAAAGGGTTGGCTCCACAGCTACCTGTTTCTGGGGGTGATGTTGTCTTCTCTCTCCTTCCCCGCCCCCCCTCCCCACACCCACTCGCCTGTAATATTCTGCTTTGTATCTGGTTTCTGGTCCTGAGACATTACATCGCTCTGAGTTAGGAGTGTTTGCATTGCAATGGTCAAGGTACCACAAGTGTAATGGGCAGGCAGATGAACAAGTGGACCTTGTCCTGGCTGGCATTCTTTAGTTAGCATAAAATGACCGATGATGCAACTACACCTGGTGAATTATCGAATTCTGCAATTGTTGGAAAGGAGTCTCAATAACAAAGCCTTTTTTTAATAGAATTCATGCACTGCAACTTGGTCAGTGTGTTCAACACACCTCACCTTTCAACGTCATACTTCCAATCCTCCCAACATGTCACTGTGCAACCGCTGACTCACGTGGAAATGTATTTGTATCGGAAATAATAAATACTAAACTAATACCTCACTATTAATGTGTCCAGGTGAAATCACAATAATTGCGAGAGAGAGATGAATTCATTTTTTGTCACAAAAAAAACATCTATTTTCTGCAGCAATTCAAACTTACCCTGGTCGGATGCTTTGAAATAGAGACAAAAAAGTTTTCTAACACCATGTTATACGTGACCTTCAATCGTACTTGGTCCTTAACCCCCATCATTTTGGCAAGAGGTGTAGCTATCAACCTGTGAATGTAAATACATCATCGTAAACCTGGGGCTACAATCAAAGTGAGTCATATTTCCTTCTGATTCTGTCTGTGCTGGCTTTGTGAAAAACCTAATCAATTACTCAGTTTCCCTAGTCTTTTGTCACACCCCTTGCAGTACATTTTGATTCAAATATTTATTCAATTCCATTTGGAAAGTTATCAAATTTACTTCCACTGCCTTTTCCGACATTGCAAAGACACGGTGTGAAAAATAATTCCTGCCCCCCACCCCGCCAAGTGTCCTCTAGGTAATAACCTTTCTGCAGTATAAACAGTTTTGTCTCATTTACTCTATCAAAACTGTAATAACTTCAAGAATTGGCTCCACCACTTACTTAACTTATAAAACACAACAATTTATTACAACTATAAACAACTATCTACAGAGTGCTTTAAAACATTCTCTCCATGTTCAACTTGAGGGTCCAGCTGCTGGGACAAGTCCCAACACACCCCAGTGAATTCCCAACTCTAGCCCTGATTGGACTAGCAGGTCACATGGATTAACATAGAATTTACAGTGCAGAAGGAGGCCATTCGGCCCATCGAGACTGCACCGGTTCTTGGAAAGAGCACCCTACCCAAGGTCAACACCGCCATCCGATCCCCATAACCCAGTAACCCCACCCAACACTAAGGGCAATTGTGGACACTAAGGGCAATTTATCATGGCCAATCCACCTAACCTGCACATCTTTGGACTGTGGGAGGAAACCGGAGCACCCGGAGGAAACCCACGCACACACGGGGAGGATGTGCAGACTCCGCACAGACAGTGACCCAAGCCGGAATCGAACCTGGGACCCTGGAGCTGTGAAGCAATTGTGCTATCCACAATGCTACCATGCTGCCTTAGCGAACATCCCTTAAAGGGGCTATTATAAAAAACGCTCATGATTTTGAACACCCCTACTAAATCTCCCCTTAACCTCCCTCAGCTGCAAGGAGAACAATCCTAGCTTTCCTTGTCTCTCTACAGAGCTATAGTGCCTCATCCCTGGTACTATTCTAGCCAATCTCCTCTGCACCCTCTCCTTGCTGAAGTGTCAGACCCTGAATTGGACACTGTAGAATCTGCCAAGGTAGCCCGCATGACCCAGCAGGTAGAAAATAATAACTAGGTTTATTCGATCTACAATAAGTCTCCACTTCCCGAAAGGTCTCCCTCCACAACTTGCACCCAGGTCAGGGTTTATATACAACTGAGGGTTCCCCTCGTAAAGATGAAGCCCCGCCCCCTTTACCAGGGAAGTTCATAATCCGTGGAGGTTATAGGGAATCGGATTGTCCTCATACTGTGACTTCCGTGGGGGTTATAACAGACACAACCCTTCAGCTGGGGCCCAACCGGTGATGTGTAAAGGCTTACCAGAACATTGTGGCATTTGTTACTCAATTATCCATGCGTAAGGATGCCTTTTGTTCTTTATTTAAACAACCTTATCAACTTGCCCTTTCACCTTTAAAGATTTGTGCACAGATTTCTGTTCATACGCCTACTTTCATATTGTCTCTTCTCAATCTTCCTGCAAAAATACACCACTTCACACTTCCTCGGAGTCTGTCTGATGATTTTATCAGAAGTATGGAAGAATTTGCGATTAGAATTGTTCCTTCTCATTTGAACCTTTTCTCAGAGTTGCTCCGATCCAAGGATTGTAAATTATTAATCAAGCGGCAGAAAAGATAAGACATTTACACATTTGAGGCCACTGTCACACTTGGGATTTTCTCCCCAATTCCATAGAATCCTTAGTATTCCTACAGAACCGAGGAGCTGAAGCAAAAGTGGGAAGAGGAGCTGGGGGAAGAGATAGAGGAGGGCCCCTGGGCGGACACGTTGGTTAGGGTCAACGCGACCGCAACATGTGCCAGGCTCAGCCTGATCCAATTTAAGGTCGTTCACCGGGCTCACATGACAGTGGCCCGGATGAGCAGATTCTTTGGGGTGAAGGACAGATGTGTGAAGTGTACGGGAGGACCAGCGAACCATGTCCACATGTTCTGGGCATGTCCAAAACTGAGTGGATTTTGGCAGGGGTTTGCCGACGCCATGTCCATGGTATTAAATACGAGGGTGGCAATGAATCCAGAAGTGGCGATTTTTGGGGTGTCGCAGGATCCGGGAATCCAGGAGGAGAAAGAGGCAGATGTTCTGGCCTTTGCTTCCTTGGTAGCCCGGAGGCGGATATTACTAGCATGGTGGGACTCAAAGCCCCCGAAATCGGAGACCTGGCTTTCGGACATGGATGGCTTCCTCTGCCTGGAGAAAATTAAGTTCGCCATGAGAGGGTCTCTATTAGGATTCGCCGAGAGGTGGCAACCATTTGTCGACTTCCTCGCAGAGAATTAATCATCAGCAGGGGGGGGGGAGCGGCGGTTAGGTAGCATAGGTTAGGGAGGTAAACAATGGTAGGACCTGTGGGGGTGGGAGGTGGTATTTGCACTATGTTAATATTTTCCTTGTTATGTACATTGTTGATTTTGTTGCTGTTACAATGCCAAAGAAATACCTCAATAAAATGTTTATTAAAAAAAAAAATTCCTACAGAACAGAAAGAGGCCATTCTGCCCATTGAATCCGTATTGACCATCCAAAAGAGCACCCTACCTAGGTCCACTCCCCTGCCCACCCCCATAACCCCACCTAAACTTTACATTCCGGGACACTAAGAGGCAATTTAACATGGTCAATCCACCTAACCTACACATCTTTGGACTGTGGGAGGAAACCAAAGCGCTTGGAGGAAACCCACGCAGACATGGGGAGAAAGTGCAAACTCCACACAGAGAGTAGCCCAAGGTCTGAATCAAACCCGGGTCACTGGCACAGTGAGACAGCAGTGCTAACCACTGTGCCACCTCACCACCCCACAGAAAGGATTTAGGAATCAGTCAAGTTTTAAGACTAAAGTGAGCTCACACTGGTTTAAAGTGTGATGTACTGTATCGTCTGAGACACACAGAGATCGGTTTGTGTGAACATTTACCACTGCCAATAAACATACCACTGCCAATAAACAATGTTATCTTCCTTCAAGCTACCAGTGACCCATTCACTCGATTGTGCAGGATTTCAAGCAGTAAGTTCATTGTCAGGGGAACGTTCCTGTTTGATTGACAGGCCTGTTGGAAAATCTCAGAATGGGGGGAGAAGTCGGAGCAACAATCCTTGCACTCCATGCCGTCACTGGGAGAAAAAGGACAAAGGAACACCCAAGGTCACTGTGATGTTCGGTTAAGAGAAAGACAGTTTATTGCAAGAGTCACATCAACCAAGTCAAAGTCTGCCTTGGTCATAGTCAGTGTTGAAATGTACTGAAAGGGAGTTTAATTTTTTTTAAAACAGAATACTGCGGATGCTGGAAATCGTGAAGAAAAACATGCTGGAAAAGCTCAGCAGCTCTGGCAGCATCTGTGGGAGAGAGAAAGAGAGTCAGCGTTTCGAATCCATGTCACTGTTCTTCAGAGCTGGAGCAGGCCACGTTGTGAGTAGTGTCACAGCAGACTGAAGTGCAAGTAAATCGTTGCTTCCCCTTTGGGGCCTTGAACAGTAAAGAGAGGGAGGAAAACGGGCAGGTGTTACAACTCCTGTATTTGCAAAGGAAGGTACAACTGAAAGAGAATGGAGTTTTGGAGGCAATTGAGGAGTGGACCGGAAGGAATTGTCTCTGTAGAATGTTTAAAGGGGAGGGGAAGATGTGTTTGGTGGTGGTGGCATCATGTTGGAGGTGCCAGGAATGGTGGAAAATGATCCGTTGAGTATGAAGGCATGTAGAGAAAAAGGGGAGGACAATGGGGAACTCTATTGTGGTTCTGGGAGGGAGGTGACGGAACAGAGGTGTGAGAAACGTGCCAGGCAACCTAGACAACCCTGCCGAATATGGTGGAGGCGAGCAGTTATGAATCCTTGGTTGAAGAAAAAAAGGCATTTCAGAAACGCTGGTGTGGAGGGTTGCATGATCGGGACAGATGCGATAGAGACGGAGGAACTGGAAGAGTAGAATCCATACAGGGTATAGGATGTGAGGAAATGTCGTCAATGTAGCAGTGAGAATCAGTGGGCTTATACTGAATCTCAGTTGTAGTCAATCATCAGATATAGAGACGAGAAGTCAACAAAGGGTAGGAAAGTGTCAATGACAGAACACGTGAAACTGAGAAGAGTGGAAATTGAAAGAAAAGGTGACAATATTTTCCAATTACGAGCAAGACAGGACATGTCACCAATACAGTCATTGTTGTATGTGGAAAAGTATTGAAGGAGGGGGCCCAAATAGAACAGGAACAAGGAATGTTCCAAATATTCCATATAATGATTGCCATAACTGGGCCATTATAGATACCCAAAGCAACACCGATACCCAGAACAGCACCTTTCATTTGGAGGGAGTGAGAAGAATTGAAGGAGAAATTGTTCAATAAGACACAAATTCAGCCAGATAGAGGTGGTGATCGATGGGAACTGGTTGGGCTTTCATTCAAAGAAGGAGTGGAGTCCTCAGACCATCCTGGGGGTAATGGGGGGGGAGTGAGATCGGGTGTCCATGGCGATGGTGAGGGCCAGGAAATTGGAAACTTTTAAAGTGGCAGGAATCATTAGGAGAGTCACAGATATAAGTGGGGTTGGACTGGACAATGAGGAAAACATTTTATCAAAGTAGGAAGAAATCACTTCAGTCGGGTAGGAACAGCCTGAAACAATAGGTCTTACCAGGGCAGTCCTGTTTGTGGATGTTTGGAAGGAGATAGAAGCGAACTGAACGAACTATGAGGTGGGAAGCCTTGGAGCAAAAGATCACTGGAAAAGATGGGAACAGTGACTGATTGATCTTTGGGGGTTTCTTTTCTTGTCCCATCTCCATTCCCTTTGGCCCTGACGACTATCTCTTCTGTCATTCAAACACTCCTGTCTTTCACCCTATCACAGACCTTCCTTTGTCTTTGTCTCAACCATCCCTTGCTCAAAACCTATTACATCGCCAGCCTTTCCCAGCCTGATGAAATGTTATCAACCTGAATCGTTAACTCTGTTTCTCTCTCCACAGATGTTGCCAGACCTGTTGAGTATTTCCAGCATTTGTTTTTATTTATGAAAGCAAATTGATTCAGCTGGTGTCCCTGTTCATGAGGAAATATTTGATGTTTAATGATTTTGATTGAAGTGTTTCTCAGTATGTTTACTGGCTCTCTGTAAACAGTGGAGCTCGGCAACCCACACCAGCCTCAGCTCACTGAAGTGTTATCAGTTAACACACAGGATGACTGACGTGGATGGTAACTGGTGTCTGAAGAAATCGGGCCACAACATTCAATTCCGATACAAACATTTCCTGAGTTTGTCCAGATCTATATTTGATAGATTTTTAAAAACTTGCTTGGTCACTCTTTTTGAAGGTATTTATTATTAGCTTGTTGGATTGGGGGAGTTTGGCTGAAAACTTTGAGGAAAGAGAATTAAACCTCTTCAGTTCAGTAAGAATATTATCAAGGCCATAGTTTAGTCTGGCCTTTGGACCGAATATCTGAGTGAGCTTTGCACCTTCTGTCTTCTGCTTCCGTTCTTGTATGGAACATGAAATTCAGACTCAGGAAGCACAGTTGGTCTGACTGAGTGTTCATTTATACTGACGGATTGGCCAGCTAACAGACTTAAGCAATCTTACAGACAAATGAAATGAAATGAATGAAAATCACTTATTGTCACGAGTAGGCTTCAATGAAGTTACTGTGAAAAGCCCCTAGTCGCCACATTCCGGCGCCTGTTCGGGGAGGCTGGTACGGGAATGTGCAACAACATTGAGCTTGGTTGTAATTTACCTTATCAGACTGACCATTTAAAATGTCACCATGTAATTTGCCCTCAGTGTACTCAATTAATGACTTAGTAATAGTTCTTTGACAAGCATTTATTGCCTATTCCTAATTGTCCTCGAGGACAATTTTTGAATCGCTACATTCTGTATGGTGGAAGTTCTCCCACATTGCTGTGAGAGAGAGGGAGTTCCGGGATTCCTGGAGTTCAGTGAGCATGAAGGGACAATGGTGTATGTCAAGGTTAGGATGGTGCGTGACTTTGAGAGGCTCTTGGGAGGTGGTGCTGTTCCCCTGCATCTTCTTCCCCTGTCCCTCTGGGTGTTAGGCATGTGGGTTTTGGATGTGCTGTTGAAAAATCTTGGCAGTTTGCTGTAATACAGCTTATGGATTGTTCATACTGCAGTCAGAGTTAAAAGAAGGGGTGGCACAGTGGTTAGCACTGCTGCCTATTGTGCTGACGACCCGGGTTCAATCCCGGCCCTGGGTCACTGTCTGGTAGAGTTTGCACATTCTCCCTGTGTCTGCGTGGGTTTCATCCCCATAATCCAAAGATGTGCAGGTTAGGTGGATTGGCCACGCTAAATTGCCCCTTAATTGGAAAAAAATAATTGGGTACTCTAAATTTATTTTTCAAATAGATTTCTTAATTTGATTTGTTTATTGTCACGTGTACAGAGGTACAGTGGAAAGTATTTTTCTGCGAGCAGCTCAACAGATCATTAAGTTCATGGGAAGAAAAGGAAATAAAAGAAAATACATAATAGGGCAACACAAGGTACACAATGTAACTACATAAGCACCGGCATTGGATGAAGCATACAGGGGTGTAGTGTTAATGAGGTCAGCCATAAGAAGGTCATTTAGGAGTCTGGTAACAGCGGGGAAGTTGTTGTTTTTGAGTCTGTTCGTAAAATAAATCAAAGTACAGAAATAGTGTCAAGAAACAAACAGAATATTTATTATTTATAAAAGATGAGCAGTAAATCCAATCTATAGCAAGAATCCTTTAGCGTACTGTGAATGGGACTGAATTGCTCTGTTTAGACTAGTTGGTTATTTATCTTATTATTTAAGGGATTATGCTGTGCCTACCATTAGCTATTAGTGTATCTTACATTACAACAGTAATTATGTCCAGACTTTTATTGGCCTCCACGAAGCAGGAAGGGAGGCTAGTGAAGGAGCACGCGGTGAATTGATGGGGAGCTGTGGCAGATCAGCACCCTGACCATGTCCCACCTACAGGGATCTTTCCTGATGCGGGAATTGAAGAGGCTGTCCACCTTCAATTTAAATATGTGAAGACCCAATGAAGGACTATTTTACCAGGCCATCGGTATTTGCCCCGCTGAATGGAAGCAGTCTCCCAGCGGCAGCTCGGGGTGATGAAGAGGGGGTGGGGGCGAATGTATTTGTGATGGGTGGGGGCTGGAAGGCAGCACCCACTGCCCCAGCAGATTTTTATTTAAGTGTTTCTCCTTACCTGTGCATCGCCACACCACACACCACAACCACCAACCCCCCTGGGTTATTTGCAGTGTTAGGTGGCCAGATTTAATATGTAATAGTCACCATAAAAGTGAACTAAATTTACAACCTGACTTTGTTTTGGACAATATTTGTCAGTGTTGGTGGACTTTGTGCTAAAGACCTACATCTGCTGAAATATTGACTTGTGTCTGCCTCAGTATGAGCTGGCAATAATGATCCTTTTTAAGATTGTAATGACTGTGAGGAACTGATGACCAACAAGGCAGGTAAACGAACAGGGGTTTATTTGGGGAAAAACAACTAATAAGAATAATAATAATCTTTATTCGTGTCACAAGTAGGCTTACATCGGCACTGCAATGAAGTTACAATGAAAAGCCCCTAGTCGCCACATTCCGGCGCCTGTTCGGGTACACAGAGGGAGAATTCAGAATGTCCTTTTTAATCAAACAAGCACGTCTTTCAGGGCTTGTTGGAGGAAACCGGAGCACCCAAAGGAAACCCACGCCAACAGGAGGAGACCTTGCAGACTCCGCACAATAAAATCAAGCCGGTAATCGAACCCGGGTCCCCGGTGCTGTGAAGCAACTATGTACAGGACAGTGATAAGAAGGCTTCTGAACTTACTGATTCAGCCCATGCTCCCGGTGCTTAATTCATGCACCTGCCTGCAATTAGCCAAAAGGGTCATGTGCCCCCCCCCCTCCCAATAAACCGCCACCCATCGTTCCCCCTTCAAGTTCTTAATTAATGTTTTACAATAACAAAACTATTTACAATATTGCACAGCAAGGGGGGGGGGGGAGGAGAACGGGGGACGACGACAACGACTACTTTAACACAGTCTCTCAATAAGTAAGTGTATCTGGAGATTTTCTAATTCATCTGAGCGTCACAGTTCTTCAACAGGTGTTTTGTCAGTTGATGTAGTTTTGTCTGAAACAACAACAGGAAAACTTCCAGTTTGCATAGGTTGTTCGATAACCTCTCCAAATCACACTGGAATGATACTTAGCCCTCCTCAGGGTTGTTAGATTCGATTCCACTTACAATTGCTGGGGTAACATTTAACAGGTGCAGCAGGGACAGACTGTTCAATTGGTACTGTGCGGGGTTCTCTTCTCCTCAGGAGATCCTCATTCTCTTCCCGTGTACATCAACTACGTATGACACTGGACCAGTCTTGGCCACAACCATCCCAAGGACCCAATTCAGCCACCTTCCCATGAGCAATTCAGCAGGGGCGACTCCCGTAGTGACATGAGACATTGCTAGTAACAAACAGGCCATTCCAGTTGACTCTTTTTTCGTAGCAGATTTAAAAGTCTCGATGCCATTTTCAGCTAACCCATTTGAGGCCAGGTGGTAGAGGGCTGTTCTTACATCCCTAATCCCATTGGTTTGCATGTAGTGCTAAAATTCTTCACTTGTGAATGCAGTCCCATTGTCAGAGATCTGCACTCCAGACAACCTGTCTCGGATCGTGTTTTCCGGGTCCTTAGGGGGGAGGGGGAGCAGCCCCAAGTCGTGGTCCACATTGGCACTAACGACATAGGTAGGAAAGGGGACAAGGATGTCAGGCAGGCTTTCAGGGAGCTAGGATGGAAGCTCAGAACTAGAACAAACAGAGTTGTTATCTCTGGGTTGTTGCCCGTGCCACGTGATAGTGAGATGAGGAATAGGGAGAGAGAGCATTTAAACACGTGGCTACAGGGATGGTGCAGGCGGGAGGGATTCAGATTTCTGGATAACTGGGGCTCTTTCTGGGGAAGGTGGGACCTCTACAGACAGGATAGTCTACATCTGAACCTGAGGGGCACAAATATCCTGGGGGGGAGATTTGTTAGTGCTCTTTGGGGGGGTTTAAACTAATGCAGCAGGGGCATGGGAACCTGGATTGTAGTTTTAGGGTAAGGGAGAATGAGAGTATAGAGGTCAGGAGCACAGATTTGACGTCGCAGGAGGGGGCCAGTGTTCAGGTAGGTGGTTTGAAGTGTGTCTACTTCAATGCCAGGAGTATACGAAACAAGGTAGGGGAACTGGCAGCATGGGTTGGTACCTGGGACTTCGATGTTGTGGCCATTTCGGAGACATGGATAGAGCAGGGACAGGAATGGATGTTGCAGGTTCCGGGTTTAGGTGTTTTAGTAAGCTCAGAGAAGGAGGCAAAAGAGGGGGAGGTGTGGCGCTGCTAGTCAAGAGCAGTATTACGGTGGCGGAGAGAATGCTAGATGGGGACTCTTCTTCCGAGGTAGTATGGGCTGAAGTTAGAAACAGGAAAGGAGAGGTCACCCTGTTGGGAGTTTTTTATAGGCCTCCTAATAGTTCTAGGGATGTAGAGGAAAGGATGGCGAAGATGATTCTGGATATGAGCGAAAGTAACAGGGTAGTTATTATGGGAGACTTTAACTTTCCAAATATTGACTGGAAAAGATATAGTTCGAGTACAATAGATGGGTCGTTTTTTGTACAGTGTGTGCAGGAGGGTTTCCTGAAACAATATGTTGACAGGCCAACAAGAGGCGAGGCCACGTTGGATTTGGTTTTGGGTAATGAACCAGGCCAGGTGTTGGATTTGGAGGTAGGAGAGCACTTTGGGGACAGTGACCACAATTCGGTGACGTTTACGTTAATGATGGAAAGGCATAAGTATACACCGCAGGGCAAGAGTTATAGCTGGGGGAAGGGCAATTATGATGCCATTAGACGTGACTTGGGGGGGATAAGGTGGAGAAGTAGGCTGCAAGTGTTGGACACACTGGATAAGTGGGGCTTGTTCAAGGATCAGCTACTGCGTGTTCTTGATAAGTATGTACCGGTCAGACAGGGAGGAAGGTGTCGAGCGAGGGAACCGTGGTTTACCAAGGAAGTGGAATCTCTTGTTAAGAGGAAGAAGGAGGCCTATGTGAAGATGAAGTGTGAAGTTTCGGTTGGGGCGATGGATAGTTACAAGGTAGTGAGGAAGGATCTAAAGAGAGAGCTAAGACGAGCAAGGAGGGGACATGAGAAGTATTTGGCAGGAAGGATCAAGGAAAACCCAAAAGCTTTCTATAGGTATGTCAGGAATAAGCGAATGACTAGGGAAAGAGTAGGACCAGTCAAGGACAGGGATGGGAAATTGTGTGTGGAGTCTGAAGAGATAGGCGAGATACTAAATGAATATTTTTCGTCAGTATTCACTCGGGAAAAAGATAATGTTGTGGAGGAGAATGCTGAGCCCCAGGCTAATAGAATAGATGGCATTGAGGTACATAGGGAAGAGGTGTTGGCAATTCTGGACAGGCTGAAAATAGATAAGTCCCCGGGACCTGATGGGATTTATCCTAGGATTCTCTGGGAGGCCAGGGAAGAGATTGCTGGACCTTTGGCTTTGATTTTTATGTCATCATTGGCTACAGGAATAGTGCCAGAGGACTGGAGGACAGCAAATGTGGTCCCTTTGTTCAAAAAGGGGAGCAGAGACAACCCCGGCAACTATAGACCGGTGAGCCTCACGTCTGTAGTGGGTAAAGTCTTGGAGGGGATTATAAGAGACAAGATTTATAATCATCTAGATAGGAATAATATGATCAGGGATAGTCAGCATGGCTTTGTGAAGGGTAGGTCATGCCTCACAAACCTTATTGAGTTCTTTGAGAAGGTGACTGAACAGGTAGACGAGGGTAGAGCAGTTGATGTGGTGTATATGGATTTCAGCAAAGCGTTTGATAAGGTTCCCCACGGTAGGCTATTGCAAAAAATACGGAGGCTGGGGATTGAGGGTGATTTAGAGATGTGGATCAGAAATTGGCTAGCTGAAAGAAGACAGAGGGTGGTGGTTGATGGGAAATGTTCAGAATGGAGTACAGTCACAAGTGGAGTACCACAAGGATCTGTTCTGGGGCCGTTGCTGTTTGTCATTTTTATCAATGACCTAGAGGAAGGCGCAGAAGGGTGGGTGAGTAAATTTGCAGACGATACTAAAGTCGGTGGTGTTGTCGATAGTGTGGAAGGAAGTAGCAGGTTACAGAGGGATATAGATAAGCTGCAGAGCTGGGCTGAGAGGTGGCAAATGGAGTTTAATGTAGAGAAGTGTGAGGTGATTCACTTTGGAAGGAATAACAGGAATGCAGAATATTTGGCTAATGGTGAAGTTCTTGAAAGTGTGGATGAGCAGAGGGATCTAGGTGTCCATGTACATAGATCCCTGAAAGTTGCCACCCAGGTTGATAGGGTTGTGAAGAAGGCCTATGGAGTGTTGGCCTTTATTGGTAGAGGGATTGAGTTCCGGAGTCGGGAGGTCATGTTGCAGCTGTACAGAACTCTGGTACGGCCGCATTTGGAGTATTGCGTACAGTTCTGGTCACCGCATTATAGGAAGGACGTGGAGGCTTTGGAGCGGGTGCAGAGGAGATTTACCAGGATGTTGCCTGGTATGGAGGGAAAATCTTATGAGGAAAGGCTGATGGACTTGAGGTTGTTTTCGTTGGAGAGAAGGTTAAGAGGAGACTTAATAGAGGCATACAAAATGATCAGGGGGTTGGATAGGGTGGACAGTGAGAGCCTTCTCCCGCGGATGGAAATGGCTGGCACGAGGGGACATAACTTTAAACTGAGGGGTAATAGATATAGGACAGAGGTCAGAGGTAGGTTCTTTACGCAAAGAGTAGTGAGGCCGTGGAATGCCCTACCTGCTACAGTAGTGAACTCGCCAACATTGAGGGCATTTAAAAGTTTATTGGATAAACATATGGATGATAATGGCATAGTGTAGGTTAGATGGCTTTTGTTTCGGTGCAACATCGTGGGCCGAAGGGCCTGTACTGCGCTGTATTGTTCTATGTTCTATGTAACCCATGTGTGGCAAATGTCTGCTGTAGTTTCTCAGTTGCGGCTGAAGAGTTTGTGGTCTTCATCTCATGAATTTCCATCCATTTTGAATGAGCGTCAATAATGAGGAGAAACTAGCTGCCCATGAGGGGCCTGCAAAATCAACATGGAATCACACCTACGGCCGACCGGCCAATCCCACCTGTCCAGAAAAGCAGAGGGTGGTTAACTTTGCTTTATTTGATGCTGGTCGCAGTGTCTACCAAGGTCTTCAATGTCTTTATCGATCCAGGGCCACCACACGTAACTCCAGGCAACCATTTTCATTTTCCTCATACCGGGATGTGCACAACGCAAATCCTGTAATAACATTGTCCGAGCAGGAGCGATCACCATGGTTCCCCTCAACCGTGCTCCATCTTCACAACTTAGCTCATCCTTTCGGACTTGGAATGGTCGGATTTGTTTGGATTTGTCATGATGCCAACCGTGAAGGACCATCCGTTTTGACTCTGGGCAAAATGGGGTCCCTTTGGGTCCAAAACTTGATGTGTTGTGCTGATTCAGGTAACATGTCCAGAAAATTAAGAGGGAGCACAATTCCTTGGGGCACTGATGGCGGTGGAATATTTTGTGGCAAAGGAAGGCAGCTTAAAACATCCACATTGGCAATGTGGGCAAGTATAGCCATGGGCCCCAACACCACCCTAGGGTTGGTAATTAGCTTAAAGTGCACTCCGTAAATGTACTGGTGAAACCTTTTCACCACATAAATAATAACCAAACCCTCCTTTTCGATCTGAGAATAGTCCCTCTCAGCATTCAATCGTGTTCAAGGACGTGAAAACAATAGGTCTCTCTACACCATCCTCAAATATTCTGTAGGGCAGGTCGTCACAGGTCAGCGCTATTTCTTTCACAGGATCAAAATGGACGAAGATGTTTGAAGACTGCATTGTCATTTTAACCCGCTCAAATGCTTCCTTTTGATGTTCATTCCAGTGCCACTTTTGGTACTTCCAGAGAAGTGTACGCAAGGTGCCAGCAACGTGGACAGGATGGGGATAAATCGTCCATAATAATTCACCATCCCCAAGAATGATTTTGGTTCTGATACCTTTCAGGGGCTGGTGCTCCTTGGGTTGTCTCAACCTTCTCTCCCATTGGATGCAGTCCTTGAGCGTCGACCCTAAATTCCGAATATGTTACTGCGGGGGCTTGGAATGTGCATTTTTCTCTCGAGCCTTACCCCCGCTTCTTTTAATCTTTTCAACACATCCTCCAATTTGCCAAGTGTTCTTCTTCAGAAGTTCCCGTAATTAATACATTATCAAAATTGATAACTAGAATAGAACAGAATCCCTACAGTGCAGGAGGCCATTTGGCCCATTCAGTCTGCACCGACCCTCTGAAAGAGTACTCCACCCAAGCCCACTCCCCGCCCTATTCCTATATTCCTTTCACCCAACCTACACATCCCTGGACACTAAAGGGGCAATTTAGCATAGCCAATCCACCCAACCTGCACATCTTTGGACTGTGGGAGGAAACCGGAGCACCAGAAGGAAACCCACACAGACACGGGGAGAAAGTACAAAATCCACACAGATTGTCACCCGAGGCTGGAATTGAACCCGGGTCCCTGGCGCTGAGGCAGCAGTGCTAACCACCGTGCCACTGTGTTTCCCACTAGCTTGGTCAGGCCCTGAAACAAGCTTTCCATAGTACACTGGAAAATGGCGCACATGGTGGATACTCCGAATGACAGCTGGGAATATTCATATAAGCCTGTGTGGTTGTTGACTGTTACGAATTCCCTAGATGTCTCATCTACCTCTATCTGCTGATAAGCATGACTCATGTTGAGTATCATGCAAGTCAATCCTCCAGCTAACTTGGCATACAGATCTTCGATTTTTAGTATAGGATACTGATGGTTAGTTTATAATCTCTGCATATTCTTACAGTCCGGTCAGGCTTAACAACAGGGGCGACGGGGGCAGCTCACACAGGCTTAATTATTCCCAAGTCCTCGAGCAACTTGAGCTCAGCTTCTACTTTTCGGTGCAAAGCATAGGGCACTGGAAGAGCTCTGTAGAACTTGGGGTGTTGCCTCAGGGTCAACGTAGACCTTTGCCTTGATACCTTGTATCTTGCCCAGTTCGTTCTAAAATACGTCTTGGTATTTCCTTAACATTCTGTGAAAATTACCTTCATTAATGCTGAAAATTTCCAACCAATTTAGTAGAATCTGATGGAGCCAATCTCGGCCCATAAGACCTGGCCCTTGACCACAATGATTGATGTCAGTAGGTTACTGGTGTTGCCGTCGTACTGAGTATTTTCAACGGCCAGTCTGGCCATTGTGCTTTTTAATTTAAGAGGCTGGACTCTACCTTGCAAATACCGATATGTCTGCTCTCCATCTTCAGTGGCCAATCATTCACCATTAACACAATTACAATTGGGGCTGACTGGTTTAGTTTAATATTGTTTAGTTTGTGAACTTCAGTTTCCTTTTCGGAGTACATTTTCTAAACAATACACCGCAGGAGTAGATTTTTTTGTTGGCCCTTGGGAGACTTTGTTTGGTTCTGCATTTAATCCTAATATGCCCCCTCCTGTCACAGGCAAAACGTGTTGCAAATTTAAATTTATACCTCTCCTTGGGGTGCTCTCCCCCACACTGATCGCATTCTTCTAAGTTATTGGTCTGCAGGCCGGACTTTCTGCACCTCTGTGCCCTGTGGTGCTCACTGCTCTTCAACTCATAGCTTTCAGAGCCCTCACCCCTGGCACCACGAGTCCCTGAGGTTTCCCGCCAAAGTTGGTTACCCTCGCCTATCTGCATGATAGCAAAGTGGTTAGCACAGTTGCTTCACAGCTCCAGGGTCCCAGGTGCGATTTCCAGCTTGGGTCAGTGTCTATACGCACAATCTGTCCTTTCTCCTCGCATATGCATGGGTTTACTCCGGGTGCTCCGGTTCCTCCCACAGTCCAAAGATGTGCAGGTGAGGTGGACTGTCCATGATAAATTGCCCTTAGTGTCCAAAAAGGTTAGATGGGATTACTGGATAACGGGGATAGGGTGGAGGCGTGGGCTTAAGTAGTGTGCTCTTTCCAAGGGCCAGTGCAGACTCAATGGGCTGAATGGCCTCCTTCTGCACTGTAAATTCTATGATTTGCAACTCTAATGCACCTTTTTAGTGCTTTCTGTATCCTGAGCAATATCTAACATTCTTTTCAAGATACATTCTGTCTCCACTAACAGTTCTGCTGTGCTAAGTTTCTTTTCTGTGTGGTGAGGTTATTCATACCACAAACAAACCTATCTCCTAACATCTCATTGAGTGTCGATCCAAATTTACATTGTTCAGCTAACTGCCTTAACCGTACCATGAATGCTGCCAACCTCTCCCCTGGGTTTCTCATTGCAGAATTAAATTTATATCGTTGCATTATCACCAATGATTTTGGGTTATAGTGCTCTTTGACCAGTTCAACCAGCTGCGCAAATGTTATTGTATCTGGGGCCTCTGGAGAAGTCACATCTTAGCCCCACAGTTGTTAGAAGGATTACCTGCTGCTTTACCTTCCCACCCACCCAGAGTTTATTGGCCCTAAAAAACAGTTCATTGGCCCTAAAAAAACAATCGGAGATGTTCCACATTTTGGTCCCAGAGCTCTGTTTAGGGAAGCACGGGAGCTAGTACTGTCACTTCAGTGCCGGGGTCCCAGGTTCGATTCCCGGCTTGGGTCACTGTCTGTGCATGTTCTCCCCGTGTCTCCGTGGGTTTCCTCCGGGTGCTCAGGTTTTCTCCCACAAGTCCCCAAAGATGTGCTGTTAGGTGAATTGGACATTCTGAATTCTCCCTCTGTCTATCCGAACAGGCGCTGGAATATGGCGATCAGGGGCTCTTCACAGTAACTTCATTGCAGTGTTAATGTAAGCCTACTTGTGACAATAAAGATTATTGTGACAATAAAGATTAAAGAAATCTGTTAGTTTATGGACTCAGATGTTCGATTACCCATTGCAATCATATTGTAATATTCATAAAATATTATAAATATTCAATTTTTAAATCTCATATGATAAATTGTTTACATTAATTTAGTAAACAATTGTATTATTGTGGAATTAACATATTCAAAATAAAGTCTGCCCTCTGGAGGATTAGGTTTGTTGGGTGTATGTGGGAAGATCCAGAGCTGAACTAAAAGCTAATCGCTGGCGACTGCACATAAGGCAAGACAGGCCAGCACCTGATTCTGTGATCTACCCCCCTCGCTTCACTTCAACAGCAGGAGCTTACTAAAATTTACCCCATTGCTTTGAGGTTTTATTTCTCTTGCCTCCCTGCTTTGATGATTGAGAGATGAGGCCACTGTAGGCCAACTAATCTACTCTCTCAGCATTTGTTCCATTTCCAGTTGACTGCTCCCACCCTGAACCCGAGCTCCACACTGTGTGCACCCATGGGAGATCTGCTAACCTGTGCCATTGTCATCGCTGAGAGCACTGTCAGGGGAGATATATTAATTTAAAGAAAGATGTTTAATTTCCAAAACAGCAAGTTTATGATCAATTTCACTTTGTTTTCTACATATAAATTATGTAGAAGACTGCACTCATTATAATTTCAAGGTTTAATTATCTGATATGTGCCGATGACAAAGGCAGATACAGAATTACCACCTTTAATGGTTTTCAGGTGATGTTTATTCAGTCCAAAGCAGTGTTAAATTTCAGACCCGATCGCGCTACAGAAAAAGCAACAAAAAAGATGCTATTAGCCGATTAGTAGAAGGGAACCAATCACTCCTTTAAGGAGGTGGCTACAATGCGGGCCGGGGACAAGCAGGAAAGGAACAGGTGATTGCCAGGCAGACTAAGAGAACCTGGCAGGTAGTGCTGGAGTCTCTGACCAGTTTTCCATTTTGGATACTGGTGGGGTCGATGGTTCCTCAGAGGAATGTAGCAAGAGTCACATCTGTGACACCATGGGTGGCTCAGCTGCTCAGGAGAGGAGAGAGACGAGTGGAAGAACAATAGTGATGGAGGATTCATTAATTGGGGGAACAGACAGGCATTTCAGCAGTCGTAGACATGACTCTGGGATGGTACTTGGCACCAGGGGCAAGGATGTTACAGAACGGCTGCAGGACTTCCTTCTTAGGGAGAGCAATTAACCAAAGGTACCAATGATAATGGTAGGAAGAGAGATGAAGTCCTGAAAGCAGATTTTAGGGAGAAATTAAAAACCTTGACCTCAAAAGCAGTATCATCAGGAATATGTTCCTATGTTTACTCCCAGTGCCACGTGCTAGTGAGTACAGGAATAGGACGATTGAGTGATTGAACACGTGGCTAGACAACTGGTGTAATAATAATAATAGATCTTTATTGTCACAAGTAGGCTTACATTAACACTGCAGTTACGTTACTGTGAAAGTCCCCTAGTCACCAGACTCTGGCACCTGTTCGGGTACACAGAGGGAAAATTCTGAATGTCCAAATTACCTAACAGCACGTCTTTCGGGACTTGTGGGAGGAAACCGAAGCACCCAGAGGAAACCCACGCAGACACAGGTAGAAGAATGTGCAGACTCCGCACAGACAGTGACCCAAGCCGGGAATCGAACCTGGGCCCCTGGAGCTATGATGCAACAGTGCTAACCACTGTGCTACCGTGCTGCCCAAAGAGAGAGGACATCAGAGGTCTGAGGCAATGGGGGCAGCTCTGGGGTAGGTGGGACCTGTAGCACGAACGACACTAACACCCTTGCAGGGAGATTCGCTAGTGCAGCTGTGGAGGGTTGAGGGATGGGAACCTGAAAGGGAGTTCAGAGTGGAGGGATGCAAAACTGGTAACAGGAAGTAGAAAAGTGAAATTAAAAAGGCAGGTGAAGCAAAGGCAAGCACCAAATAGGATGAGAATGAAGAACATTAAAACAGCATGTTAAGGGTAGTCTATATGAATGCATGCAGCATTCATAGCAAGGTAGACGACTTGAAGACACAAATAGAGGTAAATGGTTATGATCTAAATGCCATCACAGCAACATGCTTACAGGGTGACCAAGACTGGGAACTGACTATTCAAGGATACTCATCATTTAGAAAGGAAAAGCTAAAAAGAAAAGGTGGGGTAATGCCGTTAATATAGGGCGAGATCAGTACACGAGAGGATCTTAGATTAAAGGATCAAGATGTAGAATCAGTTTGGATGGAGCTAAGACACAGCAAAGGGCAGCAAACATTGGTGGGAGTTGTTCATAGGCAACCAAACGGTAGTGGTAATGTTGGGCACGGTATAAATCCAGAAATTATGGCTGCATTTAACATGGGAAATTCAGTAATAATGGGTGACTTCAATGTACTTAGACTGGGTAAACCTAATTAGCAGTATCACGGTGGAGGATGAATTCCTGGAGTATGTACATGATGGTTTGAGAACTTGGAATCCAACAAAGGAGGACCAAGCAATTGATAAAGGGAAGGGAGAATATGAATACAAACTGGTGAAAAATATAAAAGCAGACTGTAAAAGTTCCTTTTGGTGTGCAAGAAGATTAGCAAGGTTAAATGTGGGTCCATTACAGGCGGAGACTGGAGAATAAGGAACTGGCAGAGAACCTAAACAGTTATTTTGTAACGTCTTCACGGGAGAAAATACTGATAATCTCCCAGAAACACTCGGGAACCAAGGGATTTGCAAAAATGAGGAATGCAAAGATATTAGTATAAAGAGGTAATACTAAAAAATTATTTGGATTGAAGGTTAATAAATCGTCTGGACCAGATGAGCTGGATCCCTGAGTGTTGAAGAAGGTGGTTATAGAGATAGTGGATGCATTGGTGATTATCTTTCAAAATTCTATAAATTCTGGAAAGGAGCAAATATATCCCTGTTATTTAAGGAGGGAGAGAAAAACAGACACCTAAAAACCTTAGTTTAACATCGGAAGAAGGGAAAATGTTAGAATCTAAGGACGTGATAACTGGATACCTGCAAAATAATGATTATGATTGGGCAACATCACCATGGATTGAGAAAAGAGAAATCATGTCTGACAAACCTGTAGGAGTTTTTTTGAGGATATTACTTGTGGCGTAGATAAAGATGTAACCCGATGGGTATTCATAAAGACACCAGCAAAGCCTGATTGTTAAAAGAGCTAACATTGTATCAGGTGAAGGACTGTGGGAGCAGCAAGGCTGCGAGGGTCTGCGGTGAAGAACCGGCACAGGAGCTGATTGAACAGTGGCTGGCTGTTGCTATGTCTTGAGTAGACAGTGATTGGTCACAGACCCATGTCGTGCTCCTGGGAGAAATACAACACCCTAAGAGAGACACGATTCCCTGAGCATTCGTGACAGTGATTAATTAATGCCTGTCCTGTGAGCATGATCAGTGCCAGCAAGATCAGTATAAGGAGAGACAAAAGGAACTTCTGGTGTGACAACCTGCAGGAACAACCATTCATTAAAAGCAGCACCCTTGGTCTGGGACTCAGAGAGGATATCAGAATCTGCCAAGAGGGAGACTGATCATCTCGCCTCTTAATGGGTGGTATTTAGGTCCAAGCTTTGATTCCTTTTCTGGAACAGAGTTTTGATACCTTGTGTACAGAACGTCTGATACCCATTATAGTGGAGTTTTGATACTTGTGGTAACCTGGTGAGATTGTTGTACGATAATTTGAGAGTTTGAGTCTTTTGTCTGGAACGTTAGTTGACCCAAGTTTGAGGTGCAACAAAGGATAACCAGTGGATGTGGTGTTGTTGGATTGTCAGAAGGCCTTTGTTAAGGTCCGATACAGCACATGGGATTGGAGAGTATATACTGGCATGGATTGAGAATTAGTTAACAGACAGAAAACAGAGTAGGAACAAATGAGTCATTCTCAGGATGGCAGGTTGTGACTACTGGGGTACCGTATGAATCAGTGCTGGGGCCACAGATGTTCACAATCTATTCAAATTTGCTGATGACACAAACTAGGTAAGATGACACAAAACTAGGGAAGATTGTAAGTTGTGGGGAGGATGCAAGGTGGCTTAAAGTGGATTTGGACAGGTTAAGAGAATGGACAAGAATATCACAGATGGAATATAATGCAAGTAAGTATGAACCTATCCACTTTGCTAGAAAAAAACCCAGAAAGGCAGAGTATTTCTTAAATGGTGAGGTTGGGAAGAGTTGATGTTTACAGGGGCCTTGGTGTCATTGTTTATGAGTTACAAAAGGTTAGCATGCAGTTGCATCAAACAATAAGGAAGGAAAATGGGATGTTGATCTTCATCGCAAGGGGATTTGATGTCTTGCTGTAGTTGTATAGTCTTGGTGAGACAGTATGTGGAACAATATGTTCAACTTTACCTCCTTATCTATGCCATAGATGGGAATGCAATGGAGATTCTCCAGACTAACCCCTGGGATGGCTGGATTATTGTACGAGGACAGATTGAAGAAACTGTGATCTCTAGAGTTTCGAATTATGAGATGTCATTGCATTGAAACTTAAAATCTTTCCAGGGTGGATGTGGAAAAGATGTTTCCCCTGGCTGGTGAGCCTAGGACCAGAGGGAAAAGTCTCAGAATAAGGAGCAAGCCATTTAGGACAGAGATGAGGAAGGATTCCTTCATCCAGAGGGTGGTGAATATTTGCAATTCTCTACCCCAGAGGGCTGTGGAAGCTCAGTCTTGGGTAGAATGGGCATTTTCAAGACAGAAATTGATTGGATTGCTGGATACTAATGGCATCAAGGAATATGGGGATAGTGCAGTAAAGTCATGTTTAGGTAGGTGATCAGCCATGATCTAATTGAAATGTGGAGCAGGCCCGATGGGCTGAATGCCTACTCCTGATCTTATGCTCCCATGTACACAAAGGACTTTCCCAAACGTAGGTCCACCACGGCTGCAGTGTATGGAAATAGGCAGTCACTGGCTGCAATGCTACTTGGTGTAAAGTAAATAAAGTCTCCATAGTCCCAGATGACCATAGGCTGCTTTCCCCTTTGAGGGGGAGAGCTGACTGTTGGTGATTTAACCGGAGGATCACCACACCTCAGGCGAGGGGCAAGGTTGAGAAGGCTGGCCTTCTGAATAACCTTTGTGTGGGCCCTCATTCAATATTTTTTTTTTTGCTCCTCAATCCTGTCCTCCCCCAATCAACAGAAAGCAGCAATTGTTCTAATAACGCATACTCCGGTTGCTGGGGGAACATCGGCCACTCCTTTTGTGTGAAGTCCTGTAACTGCATATGCCTAAACTCACTTCCTCTCGGTAACTCAAACCTTTCCCGCAGCTCGTCCAGTACAGCAAGCATATATCTCTTTCTCAGGGCGGCACGATGGTGCAGTGGATAGCACTGCTGCCTCACTGCGCCGAGGTCCCAGGTTCGATCCCGGCTCTGGGTCACTGTCAGTGTGGAGTTTGCACATTCTCCCCATGTTTGTGTGGGTTTCGCCCCCACAACCCAAAGATGTGCAGGCTAGGTGGATTGGCCATGCTAAATTGCCCCTTAATTGGAAAAAATGAATTGGGTACTCTAAATTTAAAAATATATATATATATCTCACTCCAGCCCCACCTCGCTTCACTTCTCATACATCCCATACATCCACCCTTGCCTTAAACCTATGGATCCCACACAGGCATCAACGCTGACTTTTTATCCAACTTAAAATGCCTCCTCAATTGGTTTCATATCCTAATAGTCGACTTCATCACCGGACTCCCAGTAAACTTCCCCAAGGCTATCGGCAATGGGGCCATCACCATGGCAACTCCTCAAACCTAATCCCCCCCCCAAATCATTCAATATCTATTCATATCATCTACAGAGCGTCCATGTTCTCCTTCAGTGCTCTTGTCAGACACTGCAGGACGTAGCAAAGTAAAGGGCTTTACCTTTCAAAGAAGCGTCGAGCTATCAAAAGAAGAATAGCAATCAGGACTGTGACATATAAATGGGAGATCTTGGCATACACATAGCCCTCTCCATCCTCAAGGTCAGCCCAGGTTAGATTTCGGGGAAGCCAGAGGTGATCCCACCAAAACCAGTCACTCAGTGTCTGTAACATCCTGCTGGAAATAAAACAATTAATCAACTTTCCATTATCATACTGTATATTACACCATTAAATAAAACTTACACAATCTGCAAATTCTATTAAATGTTCCTAGCTGACCATGTTTGCTGTAATAAACACAGAGTCCAGGGAACAAAATGATCTGTCTCAGCTCAGTTTAGATACCCTGCTCCATACTCGGGGCACATGGGGAGGGAATTGTTAAAAACTGTCTCCAACCCTGTCACAACAGTTTTGTTTCCAACAACTTCAAAATACTGTCATTAGCATTTACATTTGTTTGTGCAAAGAATTGAGAATTTAGAACGGAGTAATTTTCTAATACTCTTTCTTTAAAATATTTAATTTTAAATGTAAAACAACCTTTTTATAAATATGCTGGGGCCTGTCAATCCATAAATGAGTTAATGAGCTGGCAGTGAAGGGAAATCTGTTTGCCTGAATTTTAGAAAGTATCTGTGGTCGTTGGATTTCAACCCTAGCTTGGTGATGCTATTTTAGACTAGCTGAATCAACAATAGATGGAGCAACACGGTGGTACAGTGATTAGCACTGCCACCTCGGTCTTAACATTATTAATTGACCCTGCTTCCACTGGGCAAGAGAGGTCCAAAGATTCATGAACTTCAGATAAATAAATTCTTCTCATCTCCATCTTAAATATTTTTAAACTGTATCCACTAGTTCTAGCAATACTCCAGATTTGGACAAACAAATGTTTGGTAAGCTGTAACTCTTGGTAATTTTGTTGCAATACCAAAGATTATTCCTCAGAAATCCAAGAACTCTGTTTGTTTTGGGTGTAATCAGTCGAATGTGGAACCTCCATTGAAGATGGACTGCAGGTATGGTTGTGTAGCTACTTGTTGGAGAATCTCATTAAAGTTATCTGTTGGTGAATCATTTTTGTTGGTGATGCGCATGACATCACATTTTTGGTACAAAACGTTTTTTTGCCATTTTTGCAATTCCAGAAGACCATCTCGTTGTGAATTGATATGATCTTGAGTTTCCCCTGCTGCATAAATCATGCAGTCATCAGCAAATAGTCACACTCTGGTTTCTAACTTGTGGGAAGGTTATTTGCCTACATCAGGAAGAGTAAAGGCCACACGGCGGATTGCTGAGGCACACGGGGATGACGGCCGGGATTCTCCCTTTTGGGGACTATGCCCCCACGCCCGCCGGAAAACGGGCGAGAATCACTCTGGACTTTACCTCGAAAGTCCGGGGTGCTCCTCCGTTTTCCAGGTGGCGAGCAGGACTCTGGCGTGTGTCCCACAGCTTTGGCTGCTGGCGGGACCCTGCTGTCCAGACTGAGCGGCCGCACATGCGCACGGCGGCCGCAAGCAGGTCCATGCATGCGCGCAGTGGCCCACTTCGCCGCGGGCGCCGCCAACTTGGCGGAGCCACACAGCGGGCCCGCGCGGAGTAAGGTAGGTCCTCCCAGATCGTGATGGCCCGCTGATCGGTGGCCCCCGATCGCGGGCCTGGCCATTGCTGAGGCCCCCCCCCCGGGAGTCAGATTCCCCCCACCCGGACCGCCAACCCGGGTCCAAGCTCCTGCCGGGTGGTACCAGATGTAAACGATGCTGGCGGGAGTTTGTGCGGTCGCCCGCAGAGAATCGCCGCGAGGGCCTATTTCAGCGGCTCCCCGACCGGCCCAATTTTACAGCCCATTCTCTGACAATCTTCATCACTATCCCCAACTCCTGCAATTTTCGTATCATCCGCAAACCTGCTAATCAAACCCGTTACTTTTTCTTCTAAGTCATTTATATATATTACAAAGAGCAGAGGTCCCAGTACTGATCCCTGCGGAACACCACTAGTTGCAGACCTCCATTCGTAAAAACACCCTTCCACTGCTACCCTCTGCCTTCTATGGCAAAGCCAGTTCTGGATCCATCCAACTAGTGCACTCCTGACCCAATGTGATCTAACCTTTTGCACCAGCCTGCCATGAGGGACCTTATCAAATGCTTCACTAAAGTCCATGTTGACAACATCCACAGCCCTTCCCTCGTTAATGAATGTTGTCACCTCCTCAAAAAATTCAATCAAATTAGTGAGACATGACCTCCCTCGTACAAAACCATGCTGCCTGTTGCTCATAAGACGATTCACTTCCAAATGTGCATAGATCCTATCTCGGAGAACCTTTTCCAACAATTTCACTATCACTGACGTCAAGCTCACTGGCCTATAATTACCCGGATTATCCTTGCAACCCTTCTTAAATAATGGTACAACATTGGCTATCCTCCAATCCTCTGGGATCTCATGGCTATCCTCCAGTTCTCTGGGATCTCACCTGTGGCCACTGAGGACACAAAGATTTCTGTCAGAGGCCCAGAAATGTAATCTCTTGTCTCCCTTAGTAATCTGGGATAGATGCCATCTGGTCCTGGGGACTTGTCTACCTTAATGCTTTTTAACATACCTAACACTTCCTCCCTCGTAATAATGACCTGTTCTAAAGTGTTTACACATCCCTCTGAGACCCCACGAATCAACATGTCCCTCTCCTTTGTGAATGCCATGCAAAACACTCATTAAAGACCTCACCTACTTCCTCTGGTTCTACACATTATTTCCCTCCTTTGTCCTCGAGTGGACTAACTCTTTCTCTCGCTACCCTTGTGTTCCTAATATACATATAAAATGCCTTGGGATTCTCCTTAATCCTGTCTGCCAAGGACATTTTGTTAACTTCCTGCTCTTACACTCTATGCCTCTGCTAATAAAGTAAAGCCTTTATTATTACCATATGCCTTCTTAACCACGGTATCCACCTGCTCGAGCTGATAACTACCAAGTAACATTCAAGCCACAAAACCTTCAGATAATACCCACCTACAACAAGAGGGAATCTAACCATAACCCCTTGAGGTTCAACAGCATTAGTATCACTGAATCCCCCACTATCAACATCCTGGGGGTTATTTTCGACCAAAGACATAAATGATGCAGTTACAAGAGTGGGTCAGACCTAGGAATTATGCAGTAAACAACCCTAACCCTCCTTACTAGGCAGAGCCTGTCCATCATCTACAAAGCACAAGTCAGGAGAATACTCTTTACTTACCTGGGTGAGCAACACTATCCAGGACAAAGCAACCCTTGATCAACATCCATCTACCATCTTAAACGTTCACTCCCTCCACCACTGATGCAATGACAGCAATGTGTACCATCAACAAGATCCACTACAGCAACTCACCAAGATTCCGTTGACAGCACTTTCCAAACCCACAACCACTAACCATCTAGATGGACGAGAGTAGCAGTCACTTGGGGAAGTCCACCACATGGAAGTTGCCCTCCAAGCCACACATCATCCTGACCTGCAGCAATATTACTGTTCCTTCATTGTCCCTGCACAGGTTCTTTGAACTTCCGGACTAATAGCACTGTGGGTGGACCTACACCAGGCGGTCTGCAGAGGCTCAAGAAGGCAGCTCACCACCATCGCCTCTCAAGGGCAATTAGAGATGGGCAATAAATGCTGAACAAATTCCAGTGGTGTTCACTCCCCACGAAAACACATACAGCAGTTGTGAGAAATATCAAAGTCACCAAACGCACTTGCATTTGAACTTTGATTTGTGGTTTAGATCTTAAAATAACCACAACTAAATCAATTATGAGTAAGACAAATAAATTCCAAATCCAATCGGAAAGCAAACAACAGGTACCATGCTGGGCAGAATCCAGTGGTCAGGTTAAACACAAGCCCAAAACCTCAAGGAGGATTGGGGCGTAGCCACACAGAAACTGTGTCTCGCTGGGCCACATTCTCACCATGGAGCTCATGACCAAATGTTGAACTTTTACGTTATTCCACCCAAGCTGCTTTTTGAGGGCCGCGGGTCTCCCTTAAATACGAAATGAGGTCAGAGTTTAAGTGAGGCACAATTACAGATCAATTCTAAACTGCTGCTCGAGGAGCTTCCATAGGATGTGGTAGGGGTGGTTGTGGGGGAGGGGCTACAGAAAAGGATGATGTTTTTGGAGGGTGGGGGCACCCGCAGTCAGGATTGTTGAGAAATCAGCCTAGGTGAAGAATTATGTGCCCACTCTCTTAGTCCTTGGCTCTCCACACACTCATAACTGGGTGTTTGAACCACACAGCCGTCTACTGGATTCTTTAGTCAAACACCTGCCCTGTACCAGCTGCTGGCTCGAGAAAACTGCACAGAATCTATCGTGGCCGCAGCCTGGATGAATCACCTGAAAATACACCCTTTGACTGGAGATTGTTGGAGAGCGCCTTGGAGATTCTGGGTAGAGAGAGAAGAGCAGGAAAAGGACTGAGCCTTCAGTGTCATCCCCCATTTTCATTCTTTGCTTACCGAGTTATGTGGAGAGGCTGGACATGGAGTTTAGCTAGAGTAAATAAGGAGAAACAGTTCCCACTGTGCCGAGAGGAATGGTAAACACGAAACACAAAGTTTCAATTACTGGCAAAGGAACCAGAGACGAGGTGAAGTGTTTTTTTTAAACTAGGTGAATAATGACATCCTGCGTGACTGTGACAAAGGTAAACTATCATTTCTCGATCTGTCTGCAGACTTTGACAGTTTTACCACACAATCCTCAAACTTCTCTCCACTGTTTCCAGCTGGGTGGGACTGCCCTCACCTGGGTCCACTCTTTTCTATCTGTAGCCAGAGAATCATCTGCAATGGCGTCTCTTACTGTTCCCTCACTTTCACCTCTGATATCCCCCCCCTCTGATATCGCCCCCTCCCTCCTATCATGCCCCTTGGTTGCCCCCAGAAAAGACAGTGTCCATATCTTTTTAAGCTTCCATGCCCATCCCTAATTACCCTTGAGTGTCTCACTTTCTGAGGGCATTTAACAGTCAACCACATTGCTGTGGGCCTGGAGTCACATGTCGGCCAGACCATGTAGTGAACCAGACGGTTTGTGGTCATCATTCGAGTTTTAATTCCAGATTTTTATTGAATTCAAAATACACCATCCGCCGTGGTGGGATTTGAACCCGGGTCCCGAGATCATTACCCTGAATTTTTCATCCAGTGAAAATACCATTACACCACTGCCTCCCCTAGTTCTCACATGTACGCTGACAACGTCTCATTCAACCTCCCCATCGCCCCTCGCCACTGTTAATCATCACTGATGTAAAATTGACCAGCTTGCAGTTACTAGGACAACTATTTATCAAATAAAGGTGCGACATTTGCCACACTCCAATCCTCTTGCACTGCCCCCTCTACACCCCCTCCCCCACATATATAGGGAATTTTGGGAAATTCTGACAAGCCCTTCCACCACCATCTCCATCCCCATGCAAGTCATCTGGACCAGGTGACTTATCCTCTCTAAGCATGGCCAGTCCCTCCAGTACAATCTGTCAATTTTCACTCACACCACAATCTCCATTTCTACCAATATTTTTTTAGCATCCCTTAGTAAATATAAATAGGAAGTACTCACAAAGTATTTTATCTTTGCCCTGCGACTCAAAGAAAATATTACTTTCCTTGTCCCTAATAGAACCCACCCTGCGTTTTACTGCTCACTTATTATTTTCACACTGGAAGAAGAGTTTGAGGTTCCTTTTTATGCTAACTGCCATTCTAACTCATAATTTATCTTTGCCCGTCTCATTTTGCCTCTCAATTTGTTGTATTCAGCCTGGTGCTTGCTTGAGGAATTCTCACATCAGGTGCAACATACACCCTCTTTTGTTTGTGGGGGGCGGGAGTGTTTAATCATATTCTCTATCTTCTTCATCATCCCCCTTGGAATGTACCTAGCAAGCCTTGCCTATTGTTTCTGTACAGTTTTTACCATCAATCTGTTCCCCCCATTTTACACTGGCTGAATCTCCTCTCATCCCCTCAAAGTTAACTCTTTTCCAATTTAGAGAGTCTATTTTAGATTGTTCATTATTACTAATCTAAATGTTTTGATACAATGATCACTCTTACCCAAATGTTCTCCCACCGCAATTGGGCCCACCTCAATCCCCAAGAACAAAGGACTTTGAAACAGCTTATCTGTGTGGTCTCAACTACACTTTCCTGTCTGCCCCCACCACCCCCACCCCATAACCCTCGACTCCCTTTGTCTAACAAAAATCTGTCTGACTCAGCTTTGAATAAATTCAGTGGCCCGACCTCCGCTGCTTTCTGGGGAAGAGAATTCCACAGACCAACACCCCTTGGAGAAAAAAAATTCTCAACTTAAAGGGAGACCTCTTATTTTTAAACAGGGTCCCCTAGTTCCAGTCTCTCCCCCAAGAGGAAACATCCCCTCAACATCCATGCTGTCAAAGTCCCCTCAGGATCTTGTCTATTTCAAGACGTTCACCACTCATTCTTCCAAACTCCGATGGATAGAGGCCCAACCTAACCAACCTTTTTTCATAAGCCAACCCCGTCATCCCAGGAATCAGTTAATTGAAAGGTTATCGGGGGTAGGCTAGGAGGTGGGGCTGGGATTCCAATCAGATCAACCATGGTCTTATTGAATGGCGGAGCAGGCTCGAGGGGCTAAGTGGCCCAGTATTCCAGATTCTAGGACTGAGAATATACTGATTAACGAAGCTCTCCAGCATCATTTTAGAAAATTTGTTATAGCTCTGAACAACATTCACTGCAGATTTTCTCCTCTCTCTCTTTATTTGATGGCCTCCAGAATACCTGCAGTTATGCAGGTATATCTTTTTTTTACTTCATAGCTCTAATCAAATGGACCTTGCCCCTTTTCAAGGACATGCTCCCTTTCCAACACTACATTGTCGTCCCAAATCAGTATTGCCACCTCACCTCCCTTTTATCCTTCTCTATCTTTTCTGAACACCCTGTCCCCATAAATATTAAGCATCCGGTCCTCACTATTTTAAGCCGTGTTTCTGTTATGCTACTACATTGTATTCTCACTGCTTTTTGTGCTTGTTGTTTACAAACATTATTCGCCACACGTTGTATGTTTATGTACATGCATTCTAAACCTGTCTTTGTATTCCTTCTCGTCTTTCTGAGCCTGTTCCTAATATGGAACTACTTCCTTCTCCAGAACTATGCACTTTATTTTTCAACTTCTGAATGCTGGCACCTATCCCTTGCCAACCCTCCCCAACATACACCATAGAACGTAGAGTCCCTACAGTGCAGAAGGAGGCCATTCGGCCCATTCAATCTGCACCGACCCCCCGAAAGAGTACCCTACTTAGGCCCTCTCCCCCACCCTGTCCCCATAACTCCACCTAACCTGCACATCTTTGGACTAAGGGAGAAAACCGGAGCACCCAGAGGAAACCCACACAAACACGGGGAGAAAGTGCAAACTCCACACAGTCACCCAAGATCGGAATTGAACCTGGGTCCCTGGCGCTGTGAAACTGCAGTGCTACCCACTGTGCCACCGCCCTGCCTTCCTTCAAGGTGTCATCACTGTGCCAAGACGCTGGATTCCAGTTTGCAGCTTGTGTTACTCTGGTTATAGATGAGAAAGGGATGACCTAATTAAGATATTTAAAATCATTAAAGAACTTGATCAGGTAAGTAGAGAGAAAGTATTCCTCTGGTACAAGAGTCCATAACGAGGGGCACAGCCTTAAAATGAGAACGATACATTCTGGGGGATGTTGTGAAGTATTCCTGCACAGTGTAGTGGAAATTTAGAACCCCCCCAGGAAAATGCTATAGAGGCTGGGGCATCGATCAGTTGAAAATCTCAAACCTGAAATGTATAGATTATTGTTAAGCTGGAGCATTTAGAGTTACAGGACCAAGGTGTGTGGATGGAGTTGTTACAGGTAAAGCTAACGGAGGAACAAGCCAGATGGGCTGAATGGCCTCCTCCTGTTCCTAAGGCACAGCTGAGAGGTGCCATGAGGCTGTACCCCTCGATGTCAGGGTCACACGCACAATGGGCCTCTTTCTGTGTTCTAAAGCTCTATGACAGGGTTCACATGAGTAAGAGGTAAACTCTGGGACTGATATCAGGAGCTGCTTCTTCAGAACAGCCAGGGGACAATGTGAGTGGAGAGTCCTCCTCCCTTCTATAAAGTCAGACGGGTTGGAGGGAGGGGGCTAAGGAAAAACCATTGCGATCTGGATGATCTTATCACGAAATGTTTACACTGATCCCAAAATACTGAGGATATACTGCTGGGATCACTTCAGAAACAACCTCAGAATGTTTGATCTCCAATCTACAGTGATCTGAAAATGAAAATCGCTTAGCAGCATGTTTAACATTCAGAGGCAGCACAGTGGTTAGCACCACTGCCTCACAACTCCAGGGTCCTGGGTTCAATTCCAGCCCCGGGTGACTGTGTGGAGTTTGCACTTTCTTCCCGTGTCTGTGTGGGTTTCCTCTCTCAGTCCAAAAATGTGCAGGTTAGGTGGATTGGCCACGCTAAATTGCCCCTTAGTGTTCAAAAGGTTAGGTCAGGTTGCTGGGTTTACTGGCATAGGGTGGAGGCATGGTCTTAGGTAGGGTGCTCTTTCAAAGGGCTGGTGCTGACTGGTTGAGCCGAATGGGCTCCTTCTGCACTGTAAATTCTATATTCCTAACTGTTCAGGATAATCAGGTCTAAATGATCAGAAATGAAGCTGAGTTTAAATGCATTAAAGTGCATCCAATTTCCGAGTCCAGCTGTTTACCTACTGCTGTAATATTGCCCACAATTATTATGAAACCCAGGCTGACTGCCACACATTCCGACAGAAGCTATCGATGCTAGGAATGTTCCGGCACGCACTCATAAACACGTTTCCCCATAGCCTGGAAACCGGTTCCCCTGGTTAAACGAGGAGATTAAGCTTAACCCGCCTCCTCATGAGGTTTATCCGACCTGTAGGTGAAACTACTCCAGGGGGAGGGGGACAGATCACCCTCAACAATGAATACACTGGGAGGGTGGCTACTGTCACTGGAAAATGTCCCAGGGTCCTGATCAGTTGCCCGGGTGGTCCAGCAGGTCCCCTCTGAACAGAATACGTGCTTGCCACAGGATCCCGCCACTAATGCCCAGAGCGGACGGTAGGTTCGGCGGCACTCCTCTGTCGCTAAAGTCTGTCCACAAGTCAAGCCAGTCCCCACCTGTGGGCTGCCTTACTTCCTATATAACCTGCTGGCTCCTCACACCTTCCTGCCACATCCACTCTTGTTCAATCATCGCCTCATTCCCTATAGTAATTTAAACCGTCCCCACACCCTGAAATTAAAGACACCTTTTGAGAATCTCTCACCTAGGCGGGGCAGAAGTGAATGTGAAGCAATTCTCTGCATTAACAAATTGAGTCTTGAATTCCAGTCACATTGCTGGGGGTAAACGTGCCATTCAATTGCTGGGCTCCACACAGTGACACCCAGCAAATTCACTATAAACTGATATGGATGTGCTTTTTAAGATTGGGAATACAAAACAAAAACGACACTTGCAGCTCACCTTTCAAACGTAGCGTTCAGAATGCTTTAACCCAGGGGTGGCAGCAGTGGTGTGTCTGAACACTGATTATCCGGACCCGGCTTCTCACATGGGTACAGCCCAGGGAGCTGGGTTGAAGGTCCCTGAGTTCAGGCCTTCACTCTGTTAATGCTCACTCACTAAACTGACGCGTTACCCTGAACAATAGCTTTAGGGCGTCCTGCCCCACAATGGACACAATGCGCTTTAAGGAAAGTGAGCTTGAAGAATCATGGGATTTTTACAATCAACCTGTAAGAGTTGCTGCCACAGGGGCGGGGCCTGCTGCCAATCAGACACAGTCACTGAAAGGATTGGGAAAGATGTGAGGTGCGTGCAGAATTCTGTGAAGTAAATGTAGGATTATCATTGCTAATGTGGCTGAGATAACACAGGATTCCTGGGACTGAGATCGAGACAAGATTCAGAATAATAATAATCTTTATTAGTGTCACCAGTAGGCTTACATTAACACTGCAATGAAGTTACTGTGAAAGTTCCTTAGTCGCCACACTGAGGGAGAATTTAGAATGTCCCATGGGAATGGCACTGGGAACACAAGATGGCTGCTACTAGGCACAGAGGCATCTGAGTCGTTTCGGTCTGAAGAAGTTATATTTGCCTCGAAACATTAACCCTGTTTCTCTCTCTTCACAGACCTATTGAGATTTTCCAGCACTTGGTTTTTAGTTTAGATTTCTGCCATCTGCAGGATTTTTGCTGTTACTCTTATGTTCGACTTTGTTGTCCTTGTCTGTTCTTACCTAACTCTGTTGTGGCTGATATTTCCCAATTGTTCTGCGACTTTCACAACAGTTATTGATCCAAACACTAAATGAAGCAATGTCTATTACCCAGTTGGAACCAGTCCTAATGAAAACTCATTGATTGCCTTTATTCCAGTCTATGGTGGGTTGATTGAAACCATCCAGTCTTAACGTCCTGTGGATCTTGCATTTCTCTCTGAAATGTCTGCAGATGTCCAAATTTGCACTGCTCCACTAATTGATGACCTGTAACGCATGACCTGCACCATTCATATTTGTTAACTCCATCCATTTAGATTCTGTCTGAATGCAATTCCTTCCCTCCATCCCGCAACATTGTATTTTGGAACTGCGGTAGAATCCTTCACTGGCCTTTGACCCAATAAGTTTTTAAAATCTCACTGAATACCCTTTCTCATCACCATTTCCGCCAATCCAATTTGATAGCTTCATTGTCGCCATCTAGTCTCAGACCTTTCCCACTGTGGTATGTTAATCCATTTACACTTTATGGATATTGAGCCATTAGGGTTCAGATGAAAATGGTACATCTGTTTCTTCAAGAACCCCCCATGTTCAAAGAATGCAAATACTTCTCTTTTTTTATTCCTTCATGAGACGTGGACTTCGCAGGCTGTGCCAGCCTATATTGCCCATCCCTAATTACCCTTGAGGGGGCAGTAAGAGTCAACCACATTGGTCTGGAGTCACATGTCGGCCAGACGAGGGAAGGACAGCAGAATTCCTTCCCTGAAGGACATTACTGAAGCAGATGGGTTTTCATGACAATCGACAATGGTTTCATGGTCATCATTAGACATTAATTCCAGATTTTTTGATGAAATTCAAATTTCACCATCTGCAGTGGTGGGATTTGCCTGGGTCCCCAGAGCATTACTCTGGGTCTCTGGTTTACTAGTTCATTGACAATACCACTATGCCACTGCCTCCACCCCCCCCCCCCCCCTCCACCACCACCACCACCCGCCCCCCCCAGCTCTGCATTGGTTTTCCTTCAGGTCCTGTTTTCCAATCTGGTGTCGAACACCATTGACTCCTTCTGCACCAACTCAAATGTACAACTATCTATGCCATTGCTCCTTGCACCGACCCAGTTTGCTCTCACACTGGTTCTACTACATGTTCAGCACTGGAGCAGCATTGTGGTTAGCACTGCTGCCTTACAGCGCCAGGGACCCGGGTTCAATTCCAGCCTTGGCTGACTGTGGGATTTGCACGTTCTCCCCATGTCTGTGGGTTTCCTCCAGGTGCTCTGATTTCCTCCCACTGTCCAAAGCTGTGCAGGTTAGGTGGACTGGCCGTGATAAATTGTCCCTTAGTGTCCAAAGATGTGGTTCGTTGGGGTTACAGAGATAGGGTGGGGGAATGGGCATAGGTAGGGTGCTCCTTCAGTGGGTTAGTGCAGACCCGATGGGCCAAATGGCCTCCTTTTTCACCGTAGAAACACCATGGTTAATAATATAGAAAAGATCACAAATAGGCCATGAATTAAACCATGTCACAAAATGGTTCAGTGCAATCAACAAGAAACTGGAGAATGACGACTGACATAGAACATAGAACAGTACAGCACAGTACTTCGGCCCACAATGTTGTGCCGACCACTTATCCTAATCTAAGAGCGAAAACAGCGCGGGAGCAGAGAGAGCCGGGACAGCGAAAACAGCGCCAGAGGAGAGAGCCGGGAGATTTTAAAAGCGCGGGAGGAGAGAGCCGGGACTGCGGAAACAGCGCGGGAGCAGAGAGAGCCGGGACAGCGAAAACAGCGCCGGAGGAGAGAGCCGGGAGATTTTAAAAGCGCGGGAAGAGAGAGCCTGGACAGCGAAAACAGCGTGAGCGGAGAGAGATCCGGGACAGCGAAAACAGCGCGGGAGGAGAGAGCCGGGAGATTTAAAAAGCGCGGGAGGAGAGAGGCCGGACAGTACTGGGAGAGGTGAGTGCACAAAAGGTGTGGCAGGAGTGCCTTTCGTCACGGAGTGCTGATTGGAAGAGAGTGCATCTGAGTTTAGGTGAGTGACTGAGTTCGGGTGAGTGGCGAGAGAGGGCTGTGTTTTTGTTGGTGTTCGGGTTTATCCTTCAGGTTCTATAAAGACATTTTTTTAAAAAAATATTTAAATTAATTAACTAGTTGAATATGGCTGGACAGGTGATGTGCTGTTGCTGTATAGAATTTACAGTGCAGAAGGAGGCCATTCAGCCCATCGAGTCTGCACCGGCTCTTGGAAAGAGCACCCTACCCAAGGTCAACACCGCACCCTATCCCCATAACCCAGTAACCCCACCCACCACTAAGGGCAATTTTGGACACTAAGGGCAATTTATCATGGCCAATCCACCTAACCTGCACATCTTTGGACTGTGGGAGGAAACCGGAGCACCCGGAGGAAACCCACGCACACACGGGGAGGATGTGCAGACTCCGCACAGACAGTGACCCAAGCCAGAATCGAACCTGGGACCCTGGCGCTGTGAAGCAATTGTGCTATCCACAAGGCTACCGTGCTGCCGATGATGGAACTGGTGGATCCCATTGAGACCGTCAGTGACCACATCTGCAGCAAGTGTTGGCTGCTCGAGGAATTTCGGCTCAGAATTGATGAGCTGGAGACCGAGCTGCACACACTGCGGCACATCAGGGAGGGGGAACATTACCTGGACACTTTGTTTCAGGAGGCAGTCACACCCGGTAGAATAAGTTCTGTTAATTCGGACAGTGGTCAGGGACAGAGTGGTGTGACTGAAGGGGAGGCAGGTAGGGGGATCCTGAGTTTAGGAGTTGAGGAGCCTCAGCCCTTGACCTTGCCCAACAGGTATGAGTTACTTGCTCCCTGTGTGGATGAGGAAGAGGGCTGTAGGGAGGATGCGTTGACTGACCACTGCACCGTGGTACAGGAAGCCATTCAAGAGGGGGAGCAAAAAGACAAGTGGTAGTTGTAGGGGATTCTATAATTAGGGGGATTGATGGCATCCTTTGTAAGCCAGATCGAGAGTCCCGCATGGTATGTTGCCTGCCCGGTGCCAGGGTGAGGGACATCTCTGATCAGCTTGAAAGGATTTTGGAGAGGGAGGGGGAGGATCCAGTTGTTGTGGTCCACGTTGGGACTAACAACATAGGTAAGACTAGGAAAGAGGACCTATTTGGGGATTATCAAACACTAGGGACTAAATTAAAGAGCAGGTCCTCCAGGGTTATAATCTCTGGATTACTACCCGAGCCACGTGCCAATTGGCATAGGGTTGAGAAAATTAGAGACGTTAACACGTGGCTAAAGGAGTGGTGCGGGAAAGAGCGATTCCATTTCATGGGGCATTGGCATCAGTACTGGGGCAGGAGGGACCTGTACCGTTGGGACGGTCTTCACCTGAACCATTCTGGGACCAGTGTTCTAGCGAATAGGATAAATAGGTTGGTCACAAGGACTTTAAACTAACAAGTTGGGGGGAAGGGAAGTGTAAAGTTATGGACAGGATAATGGTTAATGGAGATCAAGGCAGCAGGTTACGTGACAGGTTATTATGTAGAGATATGGGTTCAAAGACAAGGAAAATTAGGAGAAAGGGTAAAAGGAAAAATAAATTGCGAAAAGTTACTGATCAAGGTGTTAGGATTCATAACAAAGACATAAAAAACAGCATAAGTGTACTTTACCTGAATGCTTGTAGTATACGAAATAAGGTAAATGAGTTGATGGCGCAAATCATCATGAATGACTATGATTTAGTGGCCATTACTGAAACATGGTTAAAAGATGGTCACAACTGGGAGTTAAATATCCAAGGGTATCAGACTATACGAAAGGATAGAATGGACGGTAAGGGCGGTGGTGTAGCTTTGTTGTTTAAGGATGGCATCCGGGCAATAGTAAGGGATGATATTGGTGCTATGGAGGACAAGGTTGAATCAATTTGGGTGGAAATCAGGAATAGTAAGGCGAAAAGGTCACTGATAGGAGTAGTCTATAGGTCACCAAATAGTAACAGGATGGTAGGGCAGGCAATAAGCAAAGAAATAACGGATGCATGTAGAAATGGTACAGCGGTTATCATGGGAGATTTTAATCTGCATATCGATTGGTTTAACCAGGTTGGGAAAGGCAGCCTTGAGGAGGAGTTTATAGAATGTGCCCAGGATAATTTCCTGGAACAGTATGTAATGGAACCTACAAGGGAACAAGCGGTCCTAGATCTGGTCCTGTGTAATGAGGCAGGATTGATTAATGATCTCCTAGTTCGGGATCCTCTTGGAAGGAGCGACCACAATATGGTGGAATTTAAAATACAGTTGGAGGATGACAAGGTAAAATCAAACACTAGTGTTTTGTGCTTAAATAAAGGCGATTACAATGGGATGAGAGAAGAACTAGCTAAGGTAGACTGGGAGCAAAGACTTTATGGTTAAACAGTTGAGGAACAGTGGAAAACCTGCCAAGCGATTTTTCACAGAGCTCAGCAAAGGTTTATACCAACAAAAAGGAAGGATGGTAGAAAGAGGGAAATTCAAATTGAAGGAAAAAACATACAAAGTGGCAAAAATTAGTGGGAGACTAGAGGACTGGGAAGTCTTTAGGGGACAACAGAAAGCTACTAAAAAAGCTATAAAGAAGAGTAAGGTAGACTATGAAAGTAAACTGGCTCAGAACATAAAAGCAGATAGTAAAAGCTTCTACAAATATATAAGACAAAAAAGAGTGGCTAAGGTAAATATTGGTCCTTTGGAAGATGAGAAGGGAGATTTAATAATAGGAGACGGGGAAATGGCTGAGGAGCTGAACAGGTTTTCTGGGTCAGTCTTTACAGTGGAGGACACAAATAACATGCCAGTGACTGATGGAAATAAGGATATGATAGGTGAGGACCTTGAGATGATTGTAATCACTAAGGAGGCAGTATTGGGCAAGCTAATGGGGCTAAAGGTAGACAAGTCTCCTGGCCCTGATGCGATTCATCCCAGAGTGTTAAAAGAGATGGCTAGGGAAATTGTAAACGCACTAGTGATAATTTATCAAAATTCACTAGACTCTGGGGTGGTCCAGAGGATTGGAAAGTAGCAAACGTGACACCACTGTTTAAAAAAGGAGGGCGGCAGAAAGCGGGTAATTATAGGCCGGTAAGCTTAACTTCGGTTGTAGGGAAAATGCTGGAATCTATCATTAAGGAGGAAATAGCGGGGCACCTGGAGGGAAATTGTCCCATTGGGCAGACGCAGCATGGGTTCACAAAGGGTGGGTCGTGTCTGACTAATTTGGTAGAATTTTTTGAGGACGTTACCAGTGCAGTAGATAACGGGGAGCCAATGGATGTGGTATATCTGAATTTCCAGAAAGCTTTTGACAAGGTGCCACACAAAAGGTTGCTGCATAAACTAAAGATACATGGCATTGAGGGTAAAGTGGTAGCATGGTAGAGGATTGGTTAACTAACAGAAAGCAGAGAGTGGGGATAAATGGGTGTTTCTCTGGTTGGCAACCTGTAACTAGTGGGGTCCCTCAAGGATCAATGTTGGGCCCGCAGTTGTTCACAATTTACATAGACGATTTGAAGTTGGGGACCAAGTGCAATGTGTCAAAGTTTGCAGACGACATTAAGATGAGTGGTAAAGCAAAAAGGGCAGAGGATACCGGAGGTCTGCAGAAGGATTTGGATAGGTTAGGTGAATGGGCTAGGGTCTGGCAGATGGAATTCAATGTTGCCAAGTGTGAGGCTATCCATTTTGGGAGGAATAACAGCAGAATGGATTATTATTTAAACGGTAAGATGTTAAAACATGCTGCTGTGCAGAGGGACCTGGGTGTGCTGGTGCACGAGTCGCAAAAAGTTGGTGTGCAGGTGCAACAGGTGATTAAGAAGGCTAATCGAGTTTTGTCTTTCATTGCTAGAGGGATGAGTTCAAGACTAGTGAAGTTATGCTGCAATTGTATAGGTGTTGGTGAGGCCGCATCTGGAGTATTGTGTTCAGTTTTGGTCTCCTTACCTGAGAAAGGACATATTGGCACTGGAGGGAGTGCAGAGGAGATTCACTAGGTTGATCACAGAGTTGAGGGGATTAGATTATGACGAGAAGTTGAGTAGACTGGGACTGTACTGATTGGAGTTTAGAAGGATGCGGGGGGATCTTATTGAGACATATAAAATTATGAAGGGAATAGATAGGATAGATGCGGGCAGGTTGTTTCCACTGGTCGGGGAAAGCAGAACTAGGGGGCATAGCCTCAAAATAAGGGGAGGTAGATTTAGGACGGAGTGTAGGAGGAACTTCTTCACCAAAGGGTTGTGAATCTCTGGAATTCCTTGCCCAGTGAAGCAGTTGAGGCTCCTTCTTTAAACGTTTTTAAGAAAAAGATAGATGCCTTTCTAAAGAATAAAGGGATTCGGGGATATGGTGTACGAGCCGGAGAGTGGAGCTGAGTCCACAAAGATCAGCCATGATCTCATTAAATGGCGGAGCAGGCTGGAGGGGCCAGATGGCCTACTCCTGTTGCTAGTTCTTATTATCTTATGTTCTTATGTAAGATCAACCTAACTTACATCCCTTCAATTTACTGCTGTCCATGTGCCTGTCCAAGAGTCGCTTAAATGTCCCGAATGACTCTGACTCTACCACCTCCGCTGGCAGTTCATTCCACGAACCCACCACTCTGTGTAAAGACCCTGACATCTCCCCTATACCTTCCTTTAATCACCTTAAAATTATGTCCCTTTGTGACAGCCATCTCCGCCCTGGGGAAGAGTCTCTGGCTATCCACTTTATCCATGCCTCTCATCATCTTGCACACCTCTATCATGTCACCTCTCTTCCTTCTTTGCTCCAGTGAGAAAAGCCCTAGCTCCCTCAACCTTTCTTCATTAGACATGCCCTCCAGTCCAGGCAGCATCCTGTTAAATCTCCTCTGCACCCTCTCCAAAGCATCCACATCCTTCCTATAATGAGGCGACAGAACTGGATATTCCAGTGAACACAATATTCCAAGTGTGGTCTAACCAGGGTTTTATAAAGCTTCAACAAAACCTCACGGCTCTTAAACTCAATCCCCCTGTTAATGAAAGCCAACACACCATATGCCTTCTTAACAACCCGATCAACCAGGCTGGCAACTTTGAGAGATCTATGTACGTGGACCCCAAGATCCCTCTGTTCCTCCACACTTCCAAGAATCCTGCCTTTAACCCTGTGTTCAGCATCCAAATTCAACCTTCCAAAATGAATCACTTCACATTTATCTCGGTTGAACTCCATCTGCCACTTCTCAGCCCAGCTCTGCATCCTGTCAGTGTCCTGTTGTAACCTGCAACAGCCCTCAACACTATCTACAACTCCACCAACCTTTGTGTCATCGGTAAATGTACTAACTCACCCTTCCACTTCCTCATCCAAGTCATTTATAAAAACCACAAAGAGCAGAGGTCCCAGAACAGATCCCTGCGGGACACCACTGGTCACCGACCTTCAGGAGGAATATATTCCACCCACTACCACTCGCTGTCTTCTTTCGACCAGCCAATTCTGTATCCAGACAGCCAGATTTCCCTGAATCCTATGCCCCTTGACTTTCTGAATGAGCCTACCATGGGGAACCTTATCAAATGCCTTACTGAAATCCATATATACCACATCCACTTCCCGACCTTCATCAATGTGTCTCGTCACATCTTCAAAGAATTCAATGAGGCTGGTGAAGCATGACCTGCCCCTCACAAAGCCATGCTGACTATCTTTCATCAAACTATGTTTTTCTAAATAATCATAAACCCTATCTCTCAGAATCCTTTCCAGTATTTTGCTCACCACAGATGGAAGACTGACTGGTCTGTAATTCCCAGGGATTTCCCTATTCCCTTTCTTGAACAGGGGAACACCATTCACCTCCCTCCAATTATCCGGTACTACTCCAGTGGAGAGTGAGGACGCAAAGATCATTGCCAATGGCGCCGCAATCTAACCTTCGCTTCCCGTAGTAACCTTGGGTATATCCTGTTTGGTCCAGGGGACTTATCTATCCTGATGCTTTTCAAAATTTCCAGCATATCCTTCTTTTTTTAAAAAAATATTTTATTGAAAATTTTTGGTCAACCATCACAGTACATTGTGTATCCTTTACACAATAATATAACAGTATAAATAACAATGACCTGTTTTATAAACAAAGAATAAATAATATATAACAAAAACTAAAACTAAATGGCAACTGCCTTGTCTCAGATAAACACTCTCCAAAAATATGATTTAACAGTCCAATATACAATTATTTATAGCAACGACCAATACATATTATACATATATATTAACAACCCTGAGAGTCCTTCTGGTTCCACCCCCCCCTCCCCCCCCCCCGGGCTGCTGCTGCTGCCTTCTTCTTTTCCATTCCCTCTATCTTTCTGTGAGGTATTCGACGAACGGTTGCCACCGCCTGGTGAACCCTTGAGCCGATCCCCTTAGGACGAACTTAATCCGTTCCAGCTTTATAAACCCTGCCATGTCATTTATCCAGGTCTCCACCCCCGGGGGCTTGGCTTCCTTCCAAGTATCCTGCGCCGGGCTATTAGGGACGCAAAGGCCAAAACATCGGCCTCTCTCGCCTCCTGCACTCCCGGCTCTTGTGCAACCCCAAATATAGCCAACCCCCAGCTTGGTTCGACCTGGACTCCCACTACTTTCGAAAGCACCTTTGTCACCCCCACCCAGAACATGTGGGTGTGATTCGCTGGGCTTCTCGAGCATCTCGCACACCTATCCTCTACCCCAAAAAATTTACTGAGCCGTGCTCCAGTCATATGCGCCCTGTGTAACACCTTAAATTGAATCAGGCTTAGCCTGGCACACGAGGACGATGAGTTTACCCTACTTCGGGCATCCGCCCACAGCCCCTCCTCAATCTCCTCCCCCAGCTCTTCTTCCCATTTTCCTTTCAGCTCATCTACCATAATCTCCCCCTCGTCCCTCATTTCCCTATATATATCTGACACCTTACCGTCCCCCACCCATGTCTTTGAGATCACTCTGTCCTGCACCTCATGCGTCGGGAGCTGCGGGAATTCCCTCACCTGTTGCCTCGCAAAAGCCCTCAGTTGCATATACCGGAATGCATTCCCTTTGGGGCAACCCATATTTCTCGGTCAGCGCTCCCAGACTTGCGAACTTCCCATTCACAAACAGATCTTTCAGTTGCGTTACTCCTGCTCTTTGCCATATTCCAAATCCCCCGTCCATTCTCCCCGGGGCAAACCTATGGTTATTTCTTATCGGGGACCCCACCAAGGCTCCCGTCTTTCCCCTATGCCGTCTCCACTGTCCCCAAATTTTCAAAGTCGCCACCACCACCGGGCTTGTGGTGTATTTCTTCGGTGAGAACGGCAATGGGGCCGTCACCATAGCTTGTAGGCTAGTCCCCCTACAGGACGCCCTCTCCAATCTCTTCCACGCCGCTCCCTCCTCTTCTCCCATCCACTTACTCACCCATTGAGATATTGGCGGCCCAGTAGTACTCACTTAGGCTCGGTAGTGCCAGCCCCCCCCTATCCCTACTATGCTGTAAAAATCCCTTCCTCACTCTCGGGGTCTTCCCGGCCCACACAAAACTCATGATACTCTTTTCGATCCTTTGAAAAAAGCCTTCGTGATCACCACCGGGAGGCACTGAAACACAAAGAGGAATCTCGGGAGGACTACCATTTTAACCGCCTGCACCCTCCCTGCCAGTGACAGGGATACCATGTCCCATCTCTTGAAGTCCTCCTCCATTTGTTCCACCAATCGCGTTAAATTTAACCTATGCAATGTACCCCAATTCTTGGCTATCTGGATCCCCAAGTAACCAAAGTCCCTTGTTACCTTCCTCAGCGGAAAGTCCTCTATTTCTCTGCTCTGCTCCCCTGGATGCACCACAAACAACTCACTTTTCCCCATGTTCAGTTTATATCCTGAGAATTCTCCAAACTCCCGAAGTGTCCGCATTATCTCTGGCATCCCCCCAGCCGGTCCAGAAAGCCCATCATTCTCTCCCTCCCATCCGGGGGTTGAGCTTCGTATAATTTTTTATAAAATGCCTTGAACACTCCATTCACTCTCTCCGCTCCCCACTCCATCTCTCCTTCCTCATCCCTCACTCCCCCTATTTCCCTCGCTGCTCCCCTTTTCCTCAATTGGTGGGCCAGCAACCTGCTCGCCTTCTCCCCATATTCGTACTGTACACCCTGTGCCTTCCTCCACTGTGCCTCTGCAGTACCCGTTGTCAGCAAGTCAAATTCTACGTGTAGCCTTTGCCTTTCCCTGTACAGTCCCTCCTCCGGTGCCTCCGCATATTGCCTATCCACCCTCAGAAGTTCTTGCAGCAACCGCTCCCGTTCCCTACTCTCCTGCTTTCCTTTATGTGCCCTTATTGATATCAGCTCCCCTCTAACCACTGCCTTCAGCGCCTCCCAGACCACTCCCACCTGGACCTCCCCATTATCATTGAGTTCCAAGTACTTTTCAATGCACCCCCTCACCCTTAGACACACCCCCTCATCTGCCATTAGTCCCATGTCCATTCTCCAGGGTAGGCGCCCTTCTGTTTCCTCCCCTATCTCCAAGTCCACCCAATGTGGAGCGTGATCCGAAATGGCTATAGCCGTATACTCCGTTCCCCTCACCTTCGGGATCAACGCCCTTCCCAAAACAAAAAAGTCTGTGGACATAGGAGAAAAACGAAAACTCCTTACTCCTAGGTCTGCTAAATCTCCACGGGTCTACTCCTCCCATCTGCTCCATAAAATCTTTAAGCACTTTGGCTGCTGCCGGCCTCCTTCCAGTCCTGGACCTCGACCTGTCCAGCCCTGGTTCCAACACCGTATTGAAATCTCCCCTCATTACCAACTTTCCCACCTCTAGGTCCGGGATGCGAACTAGCATACGCCTCATAAAATTGGCATCATCCCAGTTCGGGGCATATACGTTTACCAAAACCACCGTCTCCCCCTGTAGTTTGCCACTCACCATCACGTATCTGCCCCCGCTATCCGCCACTATAGTCTTTGCCTCAAACATTACCCGCTTTCCCACCAATATAGCCACCCCCCTGTTTTTCGCATCTAGCCCCGAATGGAACACCTGCCCCACCCAACCTTTGCGTAGTCTCACCTGGTCTATCAGTTTCAAGTGCGTTTCCTGTAACATAACCACGTCTGCCTTAAGTTTCTTAAGGTGTGCGAGTACCCGTACCCTCTTTATCGGCCCGTTCAGCCCTCTCACGTTCCACGTGATCAGCCGGGTTGGGGGGCTTTTTACCCCCCCCCCCCTTGTCGATTAGCCATCCCCTTTTTCCAGCTCCTCACCCGGTTCCCACGCAGCTGTGTCCCCCCCAGGCGGTGCCCCCCCGCCCATCCCACCCCATGCCAGCTCCCCCCTCTCCCCAGCAGCAGCAGCCCAATAATTCCCCCCTCCCACCCCCCCCCGCTAGATCCCCCACTAGCGTAGTTACACCCCCCATGTTGCTCCCAGAAGTCAGCAAACTCTGGCCAACCTCGGCTTCCCCCCGTGACCTCGGCTCGCACCGTGCGACGCCCCCTCCTTCCTGCTTCCCTATTCCCGCCATGATTATCATAGCGCGGGAACCGAGCCCGCGCTTCCCCCTTGGCCCCGCCCTCAATGGCCAACGCCCCATCTCCTCCACCTCCTTTCCTCCCCCCACCACCTCCTGTGGAAAAGAGAAAAGTTACCACATCGCAGGATTAATAACATAAAACTCCTCTTTCCCCCCTTTTTACCCCCCTCTTCGCCCCCCATACTCGCCCCACCACTTTGTTTCCAACGTTCTTTTTTTAATAACCCGCTCATTCCAATTTTTCTTCCACGATAAAAGTCCACGCCTCATCCGCCGTCTCAAAGTAGTGGTGCCTCCCTTGATATGTGACCCACAGTCTTGCCGGTTGCAGCATTCCAAATTTTATCTTCTTTTTGTGAAGCACCGCCTTGGCCCGATTAAAGCTCGCCCTCCTTCTCGCCACCTCCGCACTCCAGTCTTGGTATACGCGGATCACCGCGTTCTCCCACTTACTGCTCTGAGTTTTCTTTGCCCATCTAAGGACCATCTCTCTATCCTTAAAACGGAGGAATCTCACCACTATGGCTCTAGGAATTTCTCCTGCTCTCGGTCCTCGCGCCATCACTCGATATGCTCCCTCCACCTCCAGCGGACCCGCCGGGGCCTCCGCTCCCATTAACGAGTGCAGCATCGTGCTCACATATGCCCCGACGTCCGCTCCCTCCGCACCTTCAGGAAGACCAAGAATCCTTAGGTTGTTCCTCCTCGCGTTGTTCTCCAGCGCCTCCAGCCTTTCCACACACCGTTTATGGTGTGCCTCGTGCATCTCCGTCTTCACCACCAGGCCCTGTATGTCGTCCTCATTCTCGGCAGCCTTTGCCTTCACAATCCGAAGCTCCCGCTCCTGGGTCTTTTGCTCCTCCTTTAGCCCTTCGATCGTCTGTAATATCGGGGCCAACAGCTCCTTCTTCATTTCCTTTTTGAGTTCTTCCACGCAGCGTTTCAAAAACTCGTGTTGTTCAGGGCCCCATATTAAACTGCCACCTTCCGACGCCATCTTGGTTTTTGCTTGCCTTCCTTGCCGCTGCTCTAAAGGATCCACCGCAATCCGGCCACCTTCCTCTCCTTTTTTCATCCGTATCCAGGGGGGATTCCCTTCTGGTTCACCGCACAGTACTTTTAGCCGTTAAAATTGCCGTTGGGGCTCTTATTAAGAGCCCAAAAGTCTGTTCCACCGGGAGCTGCCGAAACGTGCGACTCAGCTGGTCATCGCCGCACCCGGAAGTCCAGCATATCCTTCTTAATATCAACCTGTTCAAGTCTATTAACCTGGTTCACACTGTTCTCATAAGCAACAATATCCCTCTCTCTAGTGAATACGGAAGCAAAATATTCATTTAGGGCCTCCCCTACCTCCTCAGACTCTAGGCACAAGTTCCCTGATCGGCCCTACTCTCACTCTGATCATCCTCTTATTTCTCACATAAGTGTAGAAATGACATGTAGTGTAATTCTGTGATGTGGATTCTGTCGGTGACTTTTTGTGATTTGTTTTGTAACATGGGCTTGGAAGGATTCTCGTGGTGTATTTAGAATGTTTCTGGCCTTAGTATCATTAGAACTTTCTCTAATTTGTCTTTTATTGTCACTATCTATGTCATCCTGCAACCATATCACATGGCTGCACAATGGCCTAGATTGGGATGCGAATACTGAAGGGTGTGTGAACTTTTGGAACAATCGGAAGTTAGGAAAAGTGGAACGGTGGCCTTGTTAATTAAAGCCAACATTAACACAACAGAGAGCGATGAGCTAAGATCAGGAAAGCAGGATCTACAAGCAGTTTGGGTGGAGATGAGGATTGATAATGGCAAGAAATTGCTTGTGGAAGTGGTGTACAGACCCCTTAAAAAGTCACCAAAGGCACTGACTGGAAGCTACTCTGATCTAACATTACAGAATTTACAGTGCAGAAGGAGGCCATTCAGCCCATCGAGTCTGCACCGTCTCTTGGAAAGAGCACCCCACCCAAGGTCAACACCGTCACCCTATCCCCATAACCCCGTAACCCAGTAACCCCACCCAACACTAAGGGCAATTTTGGACACTAAGGGCAATTTATCATGGTCAATCCACCTAACCTGCACATCTTTGGACTGTGGGAGGAAACCGGAGCACCCGGAGGAAACCCACGCACACACGGGGAGGATGTGCAGACTCCGCACAGACCGTGACCCAAGCCAGAATCGAACCTGGGACCCTGGAGCTGTGAAGCAATTGTGCTATCCACAAGGCTACCGTGCTGCCCTTGGCAGGTGGGGGGAAGTCATCTCAGGCCAATTTAAAAGAGCAATTTGAAACTCACTCCCAATGAGTTCTCCCAGTAAGCCAGAGAAGGCACAGCGAGAGTGAGACACATTGAAGTTTGGGAATTTGAAGCTAGGTGGGAATTTGAAACTGGGTGGGGTGGAGGTGATTTTTATCCCTGGTAAGTGACTGGTAAGTAGATTTTCTTTTCATTTGTCCATGTATTTATTTATTTATTTTCTTTTGTTTTTCGGCATTGTAGTTGGATAAGTTAACCTCAGGTTTAAGGCATGGCAGGAGATCCCAGATCCATGTCATGCTCCTCGTGTGCAATGTGGGAGCTCAGGGACACATCCACTGACCCTGGCTCTTTCATGTGCAAGACATGTGTCCAGCTGCAGCTACTGTTGGACCACTTGATGGCTCTGGAACTGCGGGTGGACTCACTTTGGAGCATCTGCGATGCTGAGGACGTCGTGGACAGCATGTTTGCTGAATTGGTCACACCGCAGGTGAAAATTACTGAAGGAGATAGAAAATGGGTGACCAAAAGACAGTGCAAGAGTAGGAAGGCAGTGCAGGTGTCCCCTGTGGTCAATTCCCTGCAAAACAGATGTACCATTTTGGATATTGTTGAGGGAGATGGCTTATCAGAGGAAGGCAGCAGCAGCCAGGTTCATGGCACTGTGGCTGGCTCTGTTGTGCAGGAAGAAAAATGGCAGGGCTATAGTTATAGGGGACTCAATTATATGGGGAATAGACAGGCGGTTCTACGGACGCAATTGAGACTCCAGGATGGTATGTTGCCTCCCTGGTGCAAGGGTCAAGGATGTCTCGGAGCAGCTGCAGGACATTCTGGTGGGAGGGGGGGGGGGTGGGTTGAACACCCAATTGTCATGGTGCATATAGGCAACAATGATATAGGTAAAAAAATGGGATGAGGTCCTACAAGCTGAATTCAGGGAGTTACGAGTTAAACTAAAATGTAGGACCTCAAAGGTAGTAATCTCAGGTTTGCTACCAGTGCCACGAGCTAGTCTGAGTACGAATGTCAGGATAGGATGAATGCATGGCTCGAGAGATGGTGCAAGAGGGAGGGATTCAAATTCCTGGGGCAATGGAACCGGTTTTGGGGGTGGTGGGACCAGTATAAACCGGACACTCTGCATCTGGGCAGGGCTGGAACCAATGTCCTTGGGGGGGGGGGGGGTTTGCTAGTGCTGTTGGGTAAGATTTAAACTAATGTGGCAGGGGGATGGGAACCAATGCAGGAAGTCCGAGGGAAGTAAAACGTGGACAGAAACAAAAGGCAGTAAGGGGAAAGTGTAAGGCAGAGAAGCCACAGTCAAAAATCAGAAAGGGCCACAGTCCAGGGTATAGTGACTGAGGAGAGCTCAGTGAATTGGTCCAGTAATACTAAAAGGAATAAAACGGGAAGTAAAAACATAAATGGAAAGCGACGCAGGAAGTTGTTACATGAAGATATGGGTTCAATGATCAGGAAAATTAGGAGAAAAGTTAAAAGGAAAAATAACTTAGGAGAGGTTACTGTTAGAGGTGTTAAGATTCAAAACGAAGGGACTTCCGGGTGCGGCGATGACCAGCTGAATCACACATTTCGGCACCTCCCGTTGGAACGGACTTTTGGGCTCTTATTAGGAGCCCCAACGGCAATTTTTGACGGCTAAAACCATTGTGCGGTGAAATAGAAGGGAATCCCCCCCGGATATATATGGAGAAAGGAGAGAGTAGTGGCTGGATTGCAGAGGATCCTCAGGAGCAGCGGCAAGGAAGGGAAGCACGAAGCAAGATGGCGGCAGAAGGAGGCCGTTCGGTGTGGGGCCCGGAACAGCAAGAGTTCCTGCGGCGCTGTGTGGAGGTGCTGAAGAAGGAGGTGTTGGCCCCGATGCTACAGGCGATTGAAGGGCTAAAGGAGGCACAGAAGACCCAGGAGTTGGAGCTTCGTGATGTGAAGGCAAAGGCTGCCGAGAATGAGGATGAAATACAGGGCCTGGTGGTGAAGACAGAGACGCACGAGGCACTGCATAAAAGGTGTGTAGAGAGGCTGGAAGCCCTGGAGAATAACTCGAGGAGGAAGAACTCAAGAGTTTTGGGTCTTCCCGAAGGTGCAGAGGGGGCGGACGTCGGGGCATATGTGAGCACATTGCTTCACTCGTTAATGGGACCGGAGGCCCCGACGGGCCCCTTGGAAGTGGAGGGAGCATATCGAGTTCTTGCGCGAAGACCAAAGGCAGGAGAAATACCTCGAGCCATAGTGGTGAGGTTTCACCGCTATAAGGACAGGGAGATGGTCCTGAGATGGGCGAAAAAGACACGGAGCTGCAGGTGGGAGAATGCGGTGATCCGCGTGTACCAGGATTGGAGTGCGGAGGTGGCGAGAAGGAGGGCGAGTTTCAATCGGGCCAAGGCGGTGCTACATAGAAAGAAAGTTAAATTTGGAATGCTGCAGCCAGCGAGACTGTGGGTTACACACCAAGGGAAACATCACTACTTCGAGACGGCAGAAGAGGCGTGGACATTTATTGTAGAGGAGAAGTTGGACTAGACTGGAGAGAGAAAGAGTTTCTGTAATAAAGTAGTGGGGGGATTGTATGGGACGGGGAAGGGGGAAGGGTATTTTCTCTATTCCCCTCGTTGGGGGGGGGGGGGGTATGGTGAACTGTGGGCGCCGGTGGGGAAGGAGAGGGGGAAGGAGAGAGGGAGCTGCGCCATTAGGGGCGGGGCCGAGTGGGAAACACGGGCTTTGTTCCCGCGCTATGGTAATTGCGGCGGGAAAGGGAGCGCAGGAAGGAGGGGGCCTTACACAATGGGGGGCCAAGGATAAACGGGGGAAGCCGAGGTCAGCCAGAGTTTGCTGACTTCTGGGAGTAACATGGGGGGAGCAATTACGCTAGAAAGGGATCTAGCGGGGGGGGGGTTAACTGGGTTGCTGCTGCTAAGGGAAAGGGGGAGCTGTTATGGGGCGGGGTGGTCGGGACGGGAGGACACCGTCGGGGGGAAAAACGGGAGCGTGGGAACCGGGTGAGGAGCTGGTCTAAAAAAGGGGATGGCTAGTCGACATGGGGGGGGGGGGGTAAAGAGCCCCCCGACCCGGTTGATCACATGGAATGTGAGAGGGCTGAATGGGCCGATTAAGAGGGCAAGGGTACTCGCGCACCTAAAGAAATTAAAGGCCGATGTGGTCATGCTACAGGAGACGCATCTGAAACTGGCGGATCAGGTCAGATTACGTAAAGGATGGGTGGGACAGGTATTTCATTCGGGCTTGGATGCGAAAAATAGAGGGGTGGCTATATTAGTGGGGAAACGGGTAGTGTTTGAGGCGAGGACCATAGTAGCGGACAGTGGGGGTAGATACGTGATGGTGAGTGGCAGATTACAAGGGGAAGCGGTGGTTCTGGTGAACGTATATGCCCCGAACTGGGATGATGCAAACTTCATGAAGCGTATGCAGGGGCGTATCCCGGACCTGGAGGCGGGAAAGTTGGTAATGGGGGGAGATTTCAACACGGTGCAGGATCCAGGGCTGGACCGGTCCAGGTCTAGGACCGGGAGGAGGCCGGCAGCAGCCAAGGTGCTTAAGGACTTCATGGAACAGATGGGAGTAGACCCCTGGAGATTCACTAGGCCCAGGAGTAGGGAGTTTTCCTTCTTCTCCCATGTCCACAAGGTCTATTCTCGGATAGACTTCTTTGTCCTGGGAAGGGCACTGATCCCGAAGGTGACAGGGACGGAGTATTCGGCCATAGCCATCTCGGACCATGCCCCACATTGGGTAGATCTGGTAGTAGGAGAGGAAAAGGAACGGCACCCACTCTGGAGATTAGATATGGGACTGTTGGCGGATGAGGGTGTGTGTGAGGGGATGTATCGAAAGGTACCTGGAGATTAACGACGATGGAGAGGTTCAGGGGGGAGTGGTCTGGGAGGCACTGAAGGCGGTGGTCAGAGGGGAACTGATTTCCATAAAGGCCCATAAGGGGCAACAAGAGAGTAAAGAGAGGGAGCGATTGTTGAGAGAAATTTTGAGGGTGGATAGGCAATATGCAGAGGCTCCGGATGAGGGACTGTACAGGGAAAGACGAAGGTTGCATACGGAATTTGACTTGCTGACCACGGGCAGGGCAGAGGCACAATGGAGGAAGGCACAGGGAGTACAGTATGAGTACGGAGAGAAGGCGAGCCGGTTACTGGCCCAACAATTGAGGAAGAGAGGGGTGGCGAGGGAGATAGGTGGGGTGAGGGACGAGGAGGGTGAGATGGAACGGGGAGCAGAGAGGGTGAACGGGGTGTTTAAGGCATTTTATGAGAGGCTGTATAAGGCTCAACCCCCGGAAGGGAAGGAGGGAATGATGCACTTCCTGGATCAGCTGGAATTCCCGAAGGTGGAGGAGCAGGAGAGGACAGGATTGGGAGCACAGATTGAGGTGGAGGAGGTGGTAAAAGGGATTGGGAGCATGCAGGCAGGGAAGGCCCCGGGACCAGATGGGTTCCCAGTGGAATTTTATAGGAAATACATGGACCTACTAGCCCCGCTTCTGACGAGAACCTTTAATGAGGCCAGGGAAGGGGGGACGTTGCCCCCGACGATGTCGGAGGCGACGATATCGTTGCTCCTGAAGAGGGACAAAGACCCGCTGCAGTGCGGGTCTTACAGGCCAATCTCCCTTCTGAATGTAGATGCCAAGCTCTTGGCTAAGGTGATGGCGACAAGGATCGAGGATTATGTTCCAGGGGTGATTCACGAGGATCAAACTGGGTTTGTTAAGGGGAGACAGTTGAACACTAATATACGGAGGCTGCTAGGTGTGATGATGATGTCCCCGCCGGAGGGAGAGGCGGAGATAGTGGTGGCGATGGACGCTGAGAAAGCATTTGATAGAGTGGAGTGGGAGTACCTGTGGGAAGTGTTGAGGAGATTTGGATTTGGAGAGGGGTTTATCAGCTTTCATATAGGGTCCCGGTGGCAAGTGTGATCACAAACAGGCAGAGATCTGACTACTTCCATCTATATAGAGGGACAAGACAGGGGTGTCCCCTGTCCCCGATACTGTTTGCGTTGGCAATTGAGCCACTGGCCATAGCGCTGAGGGGCTCTAGGAAGTGGAGGGGAGTACTTAGGGGAGGAGAAGAGCACCGGGTGTCATTATACGCGGATGATTTGTTGTTGTATGTCGCGGACCCAGTGGAGGGGATGCCCGAGATAATGCAGACACTCAGGGAGTTTGGGGAATTTTCGGGATATAAACTGAATATGGGGAAGAGTGAGCTGTTTGTGATGCACCCTGGGGAACAGAGCAGGGGAATAGATGATTTGCCGCTGAGGAGAGTAACAAGGGATTTTCGGTACCTAGGGATCCAGATAGCCAGGAACTGGGGAAACTTGCATAGCTTAATTTAGGAAGATTGTTGGAGCAGATGGAAGAGGATTTTAGGAGATGGGACATGGTGCCCCTGTCACTGGCGGGCAGGGTGCAGGCGGTCAAAATGGTGGTCCTTCCGCGATTTCTTTTTGTGTTCCAGTGCCTCCCTGTGATGATTACCAAGGCTTTTTTCAAAAAAGTGGATAAGAGCGTTATGAGCTTTGTGTGGGCTGGGAAGACCCCAAGAGTGAAGAGGGGGTTTCTGCAGCGTAGCAGGGATAGGGGGGGACTATTATTGGGCCGCCAATATATCAATGGTATGCAAGTGGATGGGGGAAGGGGAGGGAGCGGCGTGGAAAAGACTAGAGATGGCGTCCTGTAGGGGAACCTGCCTGCAAGCATTAGCGACGGCGCCTTTACCGTTCTCCCCGAAAAAGTACACCACAAGTCCAGTGGTGGTGACAACACTGAAAATTTGGGGGCAGTGGAGACGACATAAGGGAGTGACGGGTTAGCAAACGTGACACCACTGTTTTAAAAAGGAGGTAGGCAGAAAGCGGTTAATTCTAGGCCAGTTAGCTTAACTTAGGTAGTAGGGAAGATGCTGGAATCTATCATCAAGGAAGAAATAGTGAGGCATCTGGATGGAAATTGTCCCATTGGGCAGACGCAGCCTGGATTTATAAAGGGCTGGTCATGCCTAACTAATTTAGTGGAATTTTTTGAGGACATTACCAGTGCGGTAGACAACGGAGAGCCAATGGATGTGGTATATCTGGATTTCCAGAAAGCTATTGACAAGGTGCCACACAAAAGGTTGCTGCATAAGATAAAGATGCATGGCATTAAGGGTAAAGTAGTAGCATGGATAAAGGGTTGGTTAATTAATAGAAAGCAAAGAGTGGGGATTAATGGGTGTTTCTGTGGTTGGCAATCAGTAGCTCGTGGTGTCCCTCAGGGATCAGTGTTGGGACCACAATTGTTCACAATTTACACAGATGATTTGGAGTTGGGGACCAAGTGCACTGTATCCAAGTTTGCAGACGACACTAAGATGAGTGGTAAAGCAAAGTGCAGAAGATACTGGAAGTCTGCAGAGGGATTTGGATAGTTCATGTGAGGGTCTGGCAGATGGAATACAATATTGACAAATGTGAGGTTATCCATTTTGGTAGGAATAACAGCAAAAGGGATTATTATTTAAATAATAAAATATTAAAACATGCTGCTGTGCAGAGGGACTGGGTGTCCTAGTGCATGAGTCGCAAAAAGTTGGCAAAAAGAAGGCAAATGGAGTTTTGTCCTTCATTGCTAGAGGGATGGAGTTTAAGACTAGGGAGGTTATGCTGTAACTGTATAAGGTGTTAGTGAGGCCACACCTGGAATATTGTGTTCAGTTTTGGTCTCCTTACCTGAGAAGGCACATACTGGCGCTGGAGGGTGTGCAGGGGAGATTCACTAGGTTAATCCCAGAGTTGAGGGGGTTGGATTACGAGGAGAGGTTGAGTAGAATAGGACTGTACTCGTTGAAAGGATGCGGGGGAATCTTATAGAAACATATAAAATTATGAAGGGAATAGATAGGATAGATGCGGGCAGGTTGTTTCCACTGGCGGGTGAAAGCAGAACTAGGGCAGCACGGTAGCATTGTGGATAGCACAATTGCTTCACAGCTCCAGGGTCCCAGGTTCGATTCCGTCTTGGGTCACTGTCTGTGTGGAGTCTGCACATCCTCCCCGTATGTGCGTGGGTTTCCTCCAGGTGCTCCGGTTTCCTCCCAGTCCAAAGATGTGCAGGTTAGGTGGACTGGCCATGATCAATTGCCCTTAGTGTCCAAAATTGCCCTTAGTGTTGGGTAGGGTTACTGGGTTATGGGGATAGGGTGGAGGTGTTGACCTTGGGTAGGGTGCTCTTTCCAAGAGCCAGTGCAGACTCGATGGGCCGAATGGCCTCCTTCTGCACTGTAAATTCTATGAAAATAAGGGGAAGGAGATTTAGGACTGAGTTTAGGAGGAACTTCTGCACCCAAAGGGTTGTGAATCTATCAAATTCCCTGCCCAGTGAAGCAGTTGAGGCTCCTTCATTAAATGTTTTCAAGATAAAGATAGATAGTTTTTTGAAGAATGAAGGGTTATGGTGTTTGGGCGGGAAAGTGGAGCTGAATCCACAAAAGATCAGCCATGATCTCATTGAATGGCAGAGCAGGCTCGAAGGGCCAGATGGCCTACTCCTGCTCCTAGTTCTTATGTTCTTAACAGTAATCACATGGTGGGATGGGATATCAAAGAAATAATGGGAGATTTTCATGGGGAATTTAAATCTACAAATAGACTGGAAAAGCAGATAGGCAAAGGTAGTGTGGATGACAAATTCATGGAATGTTTTCGGGATAATTTCTTAGATCAGCACCTTCTGGAGCCAATCAGGGAGAATGCTACACTAGACCTGGTATTGTGCAATAAGATAGGGCCTCATAGTAGTCCCTTGGTAACAGTGATCAGAATGTGACTGAAATTTACAATCAGCTTGAGGGAGAGAAGAGTGGGTCTAAGACTAGTATTTTGAACTTAAATAGGGGCAATTACGAGGGCACGAAAACAGAGCTAACAAACGTAAACTGACAATTTAGGCTGAAGGATAGGTCAATGGAGATGCAGTGGTGAACATTTAAGAGGATATTTCAGAATTCACAGAAGAGACATTCCAACAAGAATGAAAAATTCCAAGCGGAATGATCCAGCATCCGTGGTTAACTAAAAAACTTCAAGATAGTATCAAACTTAGAGAAAAAGCATATAGTCGCATAAGGATGGGTGATGATAGGTCAGAAAATTGGGCAAAATATAAAAACTAGCAAAGAATGATAAAATGATAAATAAGGAGGGGAAATTAGAGTACAAGAGAAAGCTAGCTAGAAATATAAAAATAGGTAGTAGGAGTTTCTATTGGTCCGATTGAAAGGGAGTCCAAATAATAAAGAGACGGGCGGTGAACCGGTATTTTGTATTAGTCTTCAGAGTGCCTGGATGAGTGCAGCTCAAACAACACTCAAGACGCTTGACACCATCCCAGGACAAAGCAGCTAGCTTGATTGCTCCTCCTTCCACAATATTCAAACTCCACCACCGACGAACAGTGGCACCCGTGTGTACCATCTACAGTAACTCACCAAGGTTCCTTAGACAGTACCTTCCAAACCATGACCACTACCATCTAGAAGTTCAAGAGTGGCAGATACCTGGGAACCCCACCACTTGGAGGTTCCCTTATAAGTCACTCACCACCCTGAGTTGGAAATATATCGCTGTTCCTTGTTGCTGGGGCAAAATCCTGAAACTCCCTCCCTAACAGCACATCTTAAGGATTGCAGCAGTTCAAGAAGGCAGCTAACCATCACCTTCTGAAGGGCAACTAGGGATGGGCAATAAATGTTGGCCAACCAGCGACGGCCACATCCCGTAAATGTATTTTAAAAAAATAGGTTACAAGTTGCATCCCAGAAATAGCTGGAAAACAGGAAATAGGAGGAGGAATTCAAGAAAAATGCTATCATCAGGAAAGTGAAATGTAGCAAAGTGTTGGAACTGCGATTGACAAGTCCACGGGTCCTGATGGATTTCATCCCAGTGTCTTAAAAGTGGCTAGTGAAATAGTTGATGTGTTAATATTAATTTTCCAAAATTACTTGATTCAGGGAGGGTTCCATCTGATTGGAAAATAGGAAATATAACTTTTTTTCAAAAAGGGTGGGAGACAGAAGGCAGGAAACTGTAGGCCAGTTAGCTTAATATCTGTCATAGAGAAAATGTTCTTTTTAAAATAAATTTAGAGTGCCCAATTCATTTTTTCCAATTAAGGGGCAATTTTGCACGGCCAATCCACCTACCCTGCACATCATTGGGAGAATGTGCAAACTCCACACGGAGAGTTACCCACAGCAGGGATTGAACCTGGGACCTCGGCGCCCTGAGACAAGTCATAGAGAAAATGTTTGAAACTTAAGATGATGTAGCAGGACATTTAGATACATTCAAGGTAATCAAGCAGAGTCGACATGGTTTTGTGAAAGAGAAATCATGTTGAACTAATTTATTGGTGTTCTTTGAAGAAGTAACAAGTGCTGTGGACAAAGAGGAACTGGACGATGTACTGTACTTGGATTTTCAGAAGGTATTTGATAAAGTGCCTTATCAAAGGTTACTGTGGAAAATAAAAACTCAAAAGAGTAGGGAGTAACATATTGGCATGGATAGAAGATTGGCCAGCTAACAGCCCCTGAAATATTGTAAACAGTTTTGTTTCTATCTGCTCTGTTGTCCAGTTATCTGTGTTGTCCCAATGAGAAAGGTCTAATTTTTCCAGTTTCCTTTCCCATGTGGTTATTTTTTATCGAACCAAATCCTAAAATGTCAGGATAATTATAACTAGTCGTAACTTGTTCAGGTCTCAGCCTCACTGTGAAGTACTCAGGTAATTCAGATTCAGTGTAATCTCTCTAATCTTCATTCTGCTGTTGCAAACTTTGTATTTTATCAAAGTAAACTCAGTTTTCGTGTTAAGTTTTATTTACAAAAATGAATCATAAATCAATATTGTACAATTTTTGGAGAAACTGATTGTCTGAATTGACAAAGGATCTGTTCTTCACTGGCAGTTAGGTAGGCTATCAAGCGTCTTTTCTGCTGCGCGTTTCAATATCTAACAGCAGTTTTAGCAGTGCCGTTGCATTATATGGAAAAAGACATCTTCCCTGCAAACGGCTAATGGTTTTTCTCAATTCAGTCAAACAGCTCATTGATTTCTGAAACATTCCTTCAAAGGACATTTTTGTGTCCTTTTCACAATTGTATGAATTGACATCTCTTGGATTTCTTACAACTTTGATACGTTCTGTTGTTTCTGAAACCTGTTTCACTCTCTCACTTGTTCCTGCGTCTTTCACCTCATCATTATCCTGACTGCTTTCCAGGCTGATGATATTCATGGAGGCAGATTCCACTCCATCAGTATCAGAGTCCTCTGAACTCTCATAATCCACTAGGCCGTGGGACTGTCCTAGTGGCCTGGGCCTGGGCCTACAGCTACTCACCAGGTGAGAGTTGTTGCAGCTCACAGCGTCTTCACTGTTCCTCAGCTCCCCCATGGGTGTCAGAAGATGCGGCTCTGAAGTGTTTACAATTGCTTCTTTTGAGGCTTCAGTGTAAGTTTGATTATTGGTCCTGTCTTGCTCGACACCAGCAGTGAGATTGAGGTCGTCACACACATCATTAATTGCTGGCAAACAAAATGATTCAACAGCATCAAACTGGACACAAATGCAGCAGAAGGGCTGCCAGTCCTCTTGAAGAAGTCGCAGATATCTCACTAAATACTCCAGGAAGCAGGTTTCTGTGGAGATCAGGAAATCAAGCAGCACACAATGATCAAACGCTAAACTCTGTAACATCAGGAGAAAGATACAATGGGGATTGAAGCAATGTTCATGTATTTCACGAGCGAGATCTGCCTTTTCTTGAGGGTAACTCTTCAAAGCTCTGTAGAGATAGATGAAAAGACTTTCAATACACTGCAAATGAAGAATTAATCAATTCAAAATAACCAGTTCAAATCTCATGATATCCAAAATTCTCAATATGGCAAACAGCAGTGGACAGGGTTGATTGAAATCCTGGACAAGATCAGGGGGCGGCTGAATAGATAAATGGAGCTCTCCCGGTGGAGAGCAGAGTACACGGCTGCCCCAGTGACCCTGACCAGACAGCAGAGCACACGACTGCCCCAGTGACCCTGACCAGACAGCAGTGCACTCGGCTGCCTCAGTGATCCTGACCTGAGTGCAGAGCACATGGCTGCCCCAGTGACCCTGACCAGACAGCAGAGCACACAGCTGCCCCAGTGACCCTGACCAGAGAGCAGAGCACACGGCTGCCTAGTGACAACCAAGTGGAGAGCATCAATATGTGGACACAAGCGGAAAGGATAATTTGATTTGGGTATAATGCCTCTTGCGTGCACTCACTGTCGCTGCTCACAGGGTTTGACACTTATGTAAATTTTTGGGTGGGGGGAGGGAACCAGGATGTGAGCGAGGGGCCCAGGGAGCAGTGGTTTCAAAAGTGTGGTCTGTGGATCAGCAGTGTTCCTGAGGATCCGCTAAGTGGTCCATGGCTGGTCCATAATGCAGGTCATTGAAGGTGATTTGCCTGCACGTATAGCCAAAGTTTCCTGGAGTCGCCGACATCACTCTGAAGCACCTGTTGCCATTCCCAGCATCATACAACTGTGAGGCAAGGTTTTCAAAGCATATGGGGCTGAAAACAATGAGGAAGCTGCTGAAGGTGGAGTCTGCGACGTGACCAAAACTCTCCAGCTTGGAACCAAACATCACCTCACTCAGTGCAAGTCCATTCTGCCCATCAATTCCCAAATTTTTGCTTTTATGTGGCTAGGGGGTCAGATTTATTTATTACGCTCCTGGGAAGAGTCCTGGGATGTCTCGATGTGTTAAAGGCAACACATAAATATAATGTTACGTTATTTCAATGAAGGAATCTTTCCTTATCTCAATGCTCAATTGCTGATTCCTTATTCTGAGAATGTGACCATGTTGCAGCTCAGTGTTTTCAAACTATTTAGTCTGTGGATCACTTAGGTGGGCCGAAGCCCCCACTGGTCACCCACAGGTATCACACCTGCTTTGCCATGGCAAAGTGATCCGCAGACAAAACAGTTTGAGAAGCGCTGACAGTTTTAGCCACATAAGGAGATATTTGGTCAAGTGACTAAAAGCTTGGTCAAAGAGGTTTTAAGGAGTGTCCTGAAGGAAAAAAGCACGATACAGACAGAGATGTAGGAAATAAATTCCATAGGTTGGGGTCCAGGGAACTGAAGGCATGGCCGCCAACACTGGTGCGATTATGATTGGGAATGCATGTGAGGCTAGCATTGAAGGAGCACAGAAATCTCAGAGAATTGTGGGGTTGGAGGAGATCACGGGGATAGGGAGGGCCGAGACCACAGAAGGACTTGAAGACAAAGAGGAGAATTTTAAAATCAAGATGTTGTCCGGGAATCAATGAAGGTCAGCGAGCACAGGGGTAATAGGGAAATGAGTCTTGCTGCAGGTTTTGGAAGACCAAGTTTTACAGCAGACATGTGGGAACCCATCCATGAGTATACTGATTTAGTCAAGTCTAGAGGTAACAACGGCAAGGATGAAGGTTGTGAATCTTTGGAATTGTCTACCCCAAAGAGCTGTTTGAGCTCAGTCATTGAGGTACATAACTTATTGGGCTCTGATGGAAAGGACGAGCTGAGCTGGAAGATTTTCATGTTGAATGATGGAGCAGGCTCGAAGGGCCAAATGGCTTACTTCTGCTCCTATTCCTGATCTGTTCTTAAACAAAAGCACAAATCTCTGGACAAGAATCAACTCGACAGAGGAGCTGGAACGAAATTAAATAAATGTACTTTACAAATGTTTATAACTGCAGGCTTTGCCACCAAGGGGAATATTAAAATGTAGATGTTTGAATTTGAATCACTGTAAAACAATCTGATCAAAATGCAAAAGAGCTACCAACCTGTAGGAACGTGCATAGATGGTTAGCAGTCCTCTGGCAGCCTCCACCATATCATCATCCTGCTCCCCGAAAACCAAGGAAACCAAGGCACATGGATGAGAGAGCTGCTGGGAATGTGCAGGGCTCTGGAAATGCATCCTCAGAAACATCAACAGTTGAGACACCCAAGAGTGGAGCTCATCTCTCAGGCTGCCTAGAAACATGGCGCACAGTCAGTACCACCTCAAGATCTGCTTTTACAGCGTGTTAAATACATTAGAGGAACCTGTAAACATTATGTGCAGAATAAGGTGAAAAGTTTGGAAGAAAAAATTCCACATTCCTGAGGCTAAGAGTAGAAGTGGGTCTAATTTCAACACAACAAAGTTGTCCTCCTGTGTGGCTTGTAGGTCAGTACACATTCAATCAGTTTACATGTCAGCCTTAGCTCAGTACAGAATCACCTAGTCTTTCTGTTCGTTAAAACCCTCTTACCTGGCGTGAGTCACCTCAACCCTATTTAAGAAAGGGACTATTGGAAGCGCACAGTGAGCTTTGCCACGAGCAGTGGGAGAGAGCACATCCTGAGTGAGACATAGCCAGAGTGAGTGTGGGTATCAGGAATTTGGAGCACAGTGGGAACTGAAATGGTAACTATTTCTATTTGCTTTCTAACCTTTAAATCTTCAGAGAGTGGTCTCTCCCAGCTGCAGCAGTAGAGGCTACAAGGGAGAGACCTAATTGGTAAACAGGGGGAAAGGTCGGGTAAATATTTACTAATTTTATCGCTTATAGTTTGTAAGGTTTTTTTGTGGTTTCGGAGTTGGAGCGGCGGCTGGGGACACTGTGGAGCATCCATGAGGTGGAGAATGTCGTGGATATTGTGTACAGAGAAGTGGTCACATCGCAGGCTCAGACTCCACAGGCAGGAAGGGAATGGGTGACCACAGGGCAGAGCTAGAGAACTCGGCAGGCAGTGCAGGAATCTCATCTGGCCATTCCCCTACAGAACAGATATACCACTTTGAAACAGAAACAGAAAATACTGGACGATCTCAGCAGGTCTGACAGTGTCTGTGGAGAGAGAAGGGAGCTAATGTTGAGTCTGGCTGACTCTTTGTCAAAGCATCCAGATTCTAAACATTAGCTCCCATCTCTCCACAGATGCTGTTAGACCTGCTGGGATTTTTCAGTATTTTCTGCTTTTGTTTCAGATTCCATATTCGCAGTAATTTGCTTTTATCTTCGTGCTTATACCATTTGGATACTGTTGAGGGGAATGGCCTCTCAAGGGAAAGCAGCAACAGCCACATTTTGTGCCCCTTGGTTGGCTCTACTGCATAGGGGAGGAGTCAAAAGTGTGGGAATGCAATAATTATAGGGGATTCAATTGTAAGGAGAATAGATAGGTGTTTCTGTGGTTGCAAACAGGATTCGAGGATGGTATGTTACCTCTCTAGTGCTAGGTCAAGGATGTCTCAGAGCGGCTAAAGGACATTCTGAAGGGGGAGGGTGAACAGCCAATGGTCGTGGTAAACATTCGGAACATGCAATCTGTTACAAAAAAAAGTGATGAGGTCCTAAAAGCCAAATCTCGGGAGTTTATGAAACAAGTTGAAAAGGAGGACCTCAAAGGTAGTGATCTCAAGATTACGACCAGTACCACGTGCTAGTCAGAGTTGAAATAGCAGGATATATCAGATGAATACATGGCTGGAAAGATGGTGTGTGGTAAACCACTGTATTGCATTGTATTGTGTTGTTACATGCCTGGGCTTGTCCCGGCTGGCTCCGCCTGTGGCTCCTCCCCTCGGGCTCATGTACAAAGGTGGCTAGTCTCCGCCTCTGATCCAGTTCGGGATCAGAGGTCAGGAGACTTTCTGTTTAGTGTATTAAAGCCTCAGTTACGTTCATCACTCGTCGTGTGCTTATTGATGGCATATCATGCTGCAAGGGGGAAGGTTTCAAATTTGTGGGACTTTGGGACCAGTTCTGGGGGAGGTAGGAGCAGTACAAACTGTAAGGGTTAAATCTGCACAGGACTGGGATTGATGTCTGAGGGCGAGTATTTGCTAGTGTGGTTGGTAAGGGTTTAAACTAGAATGACAGGGGAATGGGAACCTAAGCAGGATGACAAGGGAAAGAGAAACAAGGACAGTAAAAAAATAAAGAACAGTAAAATGCAAAAATGGTAAACAGGGTAATAATCAAGGACGAGAGGAAACTAGGCCACAGGACAAAGAAAAGTTAGAATGATTAAAAATGGCATAAAGTATTTGGAATAAGGTAGATGAACTGACAGTGCAAATTGAGATATGATCTCATGGCCATCACGGAGGCATGGTTACAAGGAGATCAAAACCGGGAACTTAATATTCAGGGATACTTGATCTTTCAGAAAGACAGAGAGAATGATAAGATGGTGGGGTAGCACTGGTAATAAGAGATGAAACAAGGAGAGTTGTGAGAGATGACATAGAGTGCATTTGGGTGGAGATAAAAAAAAAAACAAGGGAAAGGAGACATTGGCAACAGTTGTGTATAGTAGCCATGCTGTAGGAAGGACATAAATCAACAAATCATGTAAAAAGAATGGAGCAATAATTGTGGGTGACTGTAATCTTAATGTTGATTGGGTTAATCAAGTTGGAACGGGTAGCTACAACAGCAAAGTCATAGAGTGCATTAGGGATATGTTCTGGAGCCAACCTGGGAACAGGCTATCTTGAAATCTGGTCATGATGTGGAGGTGCCGGCTTTGGACTGGGGTGAGTACAGCAAGATGTCTTACAACGCCAGGTTAAAGTCCAGCAGGTTTGTTTCAAACACTAGCTTTCGGAGCACTGCTCCTTCCTCAGGTGAATGAAGGATGAAGGTGAACATACCTCTTCATTCACCTGAGGAAGGAGCAGTGCTCCGAAAGCTAGTGTTTGAAACAAACCTGTGGACTTTAACCTGGTGTTGTCAGACTTCTTATTGAAATCTGGTAATAGACAGTGAGTCAGGTTTGAAAAATTATCTCAGAGTAAAAGATCCCCGAGGAAGTACTGATCATAATAAAGTGAAAGAAATAAAGTTGCCAGTCTCAGATGACCACGGGCTGCTTTCCCCTTTTAGAGCTGACTGGAAATGACTTAACCGGAGGATCACCACATCTCGGTCGAGGGACGATGTTGAGAAGATGGGCCTTCATGAGTAACCTTAGCTGGTACAGGTATTGAACCAGCGCTGTGGCCTTGCTCATCGCAAGGGCAATTTAGTATTTAGTATAAAGGTGAGGCAACAAAAACAAGCGCCCTTAAAGTTGGAAAAAACTGCTTCTCAGTCGCATCATCAAATAATATTCAATGTCAAGCCACGCAAGAAGATATTAGGGAAGGTACTTGGTTATAGAAATAGGATTTAAGAAGAATCTTAAAGGAGAGAGGTAGAGTGGTGAACGTAAGAAAAGGAGAAAGAGGCCATAAGACCGAAGATCTAGAAGCAGAATTAGGACATTCGGCTCTTCGAGTCTGCTCCACCATTCAATCATGGCTGATATTTTTCTCTTGCCTTCTCCCCATAACCCCTGATCCCCTTATTAATCATCAAGAAATCCCCTTATTAATCAAGAACTGCAGATTTGTGCTGGAGGTGCTGTTACCTACAGGGCTACAGACGAAGAGCTGGAAGGTGAAATTAGACACAATAGTTCTTTTTTAGAACATAAGAACTAGGAGCAGAAGCAATTTAGCCTCTCAGGCTCCACTGTTCAATACGATCATGGCTGACATGACCCCAGCTCCCCGTCTTGCCCATTCTCCGTAAACTTTCAACCCATTACTGATTAAAAATCTGTCTAACTCCTCCTTAAATTTACTCTGTCCTAGCATCCACCGCATTCTGGGGTAGTGGGCCAGAAGTTCAGATATACTACATCTACAGGATCCCCATTATCCACTTAGCTTATTACATCTTCGAAGAACTCTAGGAAATTAGTCAAACATGATTTTCCCTTACTACCTCAATAATGAATTCTAACAATTTCCCAATGACAGATATTACACTAACGTCTGTAATTTCCTACATTCTGCCACCCTCCATTTTTGAATAAGGGCATTACATTATCATTTTTCCAAACCACTGGAACCTTTTCCGTGTCCAGGGAATTTTGGAATATTATAACAATGGATTCACTATTTCTGCTGCCACTTCCTTTAATACCCTAGGATGCAGGCCATCAGGCCCTGGGGACTTGTCTGCCTTCAATTCCAATTGTTTATTGAGTACTGTTTCCCTATTGGCGCTGATTGTTCTAAATTCCACCCTTTCTACTACCTATGCATTACCCCTTCCTATAGAGATGGTACTAGTGTTCTCCACTGTGAAAACGGAGGCAAAATATTAATTTAGCATATCTGCTATTTCTGTGTTCCCTACTACTAACTCTCTGGTTTCAACTTACAAGAGACCAACAGTCACTTTAGCGACTCTCTTCCCTTTTATGTACTTATAGAAGCTTGTGCCATCCTTTTGTGCGAGCTTTCTTTCGTAATTTACCTAACCACTTTTTATTCGTTTTTAGTAACTCTTTGTTTATGTCTGAAAGTTTCCGAATCTTCCAGCCTGCCACTGGCCTTTGCAACATGGTATACCTTAGTTTTTGTCCTTAACCTCCTTGCTTAGCCATGGATGATTTTACCCCTCTTATCCTCTTTCTTCCTCTCTGGAATATATTTTAATTGTGAGGAACTAAGTATCTCGTTAAACAACTGCTACTGCTCATCAGCTGTCCTTCCTTTTAGCCTTCCTGCCCACTCTATTCAGGACAAATCTGTCCTCATGCCCATGTAATTATCTGTGTTTAATTCCAGGATGCTAGTGTGCGATTCCATTTTCTCGTCTCCAAGCTGAATTTTGAATTCTATCGCATTATGGTCACTATTCCCTCGAGAATCCTGAACTATGAGGTCATCAAGTAATCCCTTCTCATTACACAATACCCAATCCAGAGTAGCCTGGGTTGGTTCCACAACATATTGTTCCAAGAAACAATCTCTAATATATTTAATGAACTCTCCCTCGAGGCTATCCTTGCCAATTTGAATGATCCAGTCTATGTGCATATTAAAATCACCCATGATTATCGCCGCCCAATTCTTACAAACACCCAGTATTTCCTGGTTTATACTGTGCCCCACTGTGGAACTACTATTTTGCAACTACTATTTGGGGGCCTACAGATTACTCCTACCAGGGACTCCTTCCTTTTGTTATTTCTTATTTCTACCCAGATTGATTCTACATCTTGATCTCCAGTGCTTATATCATTTTTTATTAGAGCACTGACCAGCAAAGCTGCACACCTCCTTTTCCTATCATTCAATCTTTCTGAAATACTGAGTGCCCTTGGATATTCAATTCCCAGACCTGGTCTCCTTGTAACCATGTCTCAGTAATTGCCACCAAATCTTACCCTTTCGTCCCCATCTACGTCATAAACTCATTAACTTTGTTCCGAAGGCTTCATGCATTTAAATACGAAGCTTTCAAAGCTTTTAAATGTGTTCTATTATCAAATTTCCCTATTCTTTTATAGTTCCTTGGTGATAAAGGACATTTGCCCGTTCTGCCTTCACCTTTATTTTCTGGTAACCATCCACCACATCGCTAACCTGTACTCCTACCTCCTCCTTTAATTTGGATTTTCTAATTTTCCCTGTAACTGAGGCCCCTCCATCCCCCATTCGCCCCTTCAAGTCTTCCGTCTTTCAATACGATAGTGGCTGATAATCTACCTCAACTCACTTTTCTGCCCAGGGGAGATTGTGTGCGTGTTTGGGGGGGGGGGTGCAGGGGCAAGAGCAGGAGCTTAGAGCACAAACAGCTGAATACATGGCATCCATGCAGTGATTAAAACTGGGGCTGTGCAAGAGTCCAGAATTGGAGCAGTGCAGAACACTTGAAGCATCGTAAAGCTGGAGGAGGTTAGAGATAGGGAGGAATTTTAAAACAAGGATGACAAGTGGCTGGAAGAGAGGCAGGTTTGAGGAGGGGAATACAAGGTGATTTTAAGTTTCTGAATATTGATTTCCTACATTCACAGGCTATTGACTAGTGGCAGTTAAACATTCACTGGTTGGCAGTGCCAAGTGCTAATAGATTGCTCAAGTATTTTTTTGTCAGCCCAATTGTTTCAGGTAATCTTGAAACCTTCCTTGTTGTCTAGAAATTATAATGTTCCTTTTCTACTTACAGTTTGTTAAGACACCAAAAGGGTAGGTAATTGTAAACAACTTTTGCTATTTAAAGTCTTCAGGTTAGTTAACAAATAAAATGTTAAATTATTACCTTTTTCTTTGACTGCCAAGGTCCTGTTTTGCACCTTCATTTCCATGGCTTTGATTAGAATTAGACTTACAGCCCTTACCATCACCAGATCTGGCCCACAGTTCGAATCTTCAACACCAAGTATCTCACTGCCTCCAAAGAAAGATGGCTTGGGACTGACAGGAACCTGTCTTAACCAACCTGACACCAAAGCTTGTAACACCACATTCGATACAGCCAATAAATCATGGACCATGTGACTATCTTGCTGAGATATTGCACAACAGGAATCACTGGCATCATCCTCACCAGCATGGCAAAGAATACATTGTTTGAGCAGCAATAGCAGCCTCTTTCTAACCAAATAATGAGCAGAGGAAATGACGCAGTGGAGTATTTGTGAGACACACAGGTATAATATCCTCAGACATGATAAATTTAATTTCAGCTGGATTCTAATAGTAACAAAAACCTCGAGCAAATCTATGAATGCAAGTTGATTGGTTGCGGCAATCTTCCCGTTATCGGTGCTTGTTGTAGCTCTGTTTGTTTGGCAGTCACCAAAATTTAAGGCAAATATGGAGGTGTATAACCCATCGAATATAGAGTCCAGCGGAATGAGGAACTTCTGGATAGTCACTGCAAAAATGGAAACAATTTCAAAGTTAACTAAAGACGGTGCATGGTCATTGAGCACAGGCATTCAAGTGTTGGTTTAGTGAAGGGGAGGTTGTGCCTCACTAACTTGATCCGGGTTTTTTGAGGAGGTGACAAAGATGATTGATGAGGAGAGGGCGGTGGACGTTGTTTACATGGACCTCAGTAAAGCCTTTGACAAAGTGCCTCATGGCAAACTGGTACAAAAGGTGAAGTCACACGGGATCAGAGGTGAGGTGGCAAGATGGATACAGAACGGGCTTGGTCACAGAAGGCAAAGGGTAGCTGTAGAAGGGTGTTTTTCTGAATGGAAGGTTGGGACTAGTGGTGTTCCACAGGGATCTGTGCTGGGGCTTCTATTGTTTGTAGTATATATAAACGATTTGGAGGAAATGTAGCTGGTCTGATTAGGAAGTTCACAGATGACACCAAGGTTGGTAGAGTGGCAGATAGTTTTGAGGAGTGTAAGAGGATTCAGCAGGACATAGATAGGTTGGAGACATAGGCAGAGAAATGGCAAATGGAGTTTAAGCCAGACAAACATGAGGTAATGTATTTTGGTAGGTCTAACATAGAGGGGAAATATACTGCAAATGGCAAAACTCTTAGGAATATAGAAAGTCAGAGAGATCTGGGGGTGCAGGTTCACAGATCTTTGAAAGTGGCAACACAAGTGGACAAGGTAGTCAAGAAAGCATATAGAATACTTGCCTGCACCAAGTATAACAACTGGCAAGTCATGCTACAATTGTATAGAACTTTGGTAAGGCTTCATTTAGAATATTGCGCACAATTCTGGTCGCCACACTACCAGAAGGATGTGGAGGCTTTGGAGAGGATGCAGAGGAGATTTACCAAGATGTTGCCTGATCTGGAAGGTATTAGCTATGCTGAGAGGCTGAATAGACTTGGACGGTTCACGTTAGAATGACGGAGGTTGAGGGGTGACCTGATAGAAGTCTACAAGATTATGATGGGTATGGATAAAGTGGATGGGCAGACACTCTTCCAGGGTCGAGGCGTCAGTCACCAGGGGACATAGGTTTAAGGTCCGTGGGGCAAAGTTTAGACGAGATGCGCGAGGCAGATTTTTTACAGAGGTGCTGAGTGCCTAGAACGCGTTGTCATGGGAGGTTGTGGAAGTAGATACATTAACAATGTTCAAAAGGCATCTTGACAAATACATAGATAGGATGGGTATAGAGGGATACAGCACAAGGAAATGCTGAGGGTTTTGGCCAAGGTTGGTATCATGACCGGTACAGGTTTGGAGGGCCAAAGGGCCTGTTTCTGTGCTGGATTGCTCTTTGTTCTTTGTTCTCGAGAGCGGCGGCACACAGTGAGGTAGAACATATGAATTGGGTCTGGAGAAAATCAAGTTCGCTCTGAGGGGGTCAATGTTAGGGTTCGTCCGGAGGTGGCAGCCGTTCGTCAACTTCTTTGGGGAAAATTAACCATCAGCAGAAAGGGGGGGGGGGCTGGGGTTTAGTTTAGTTTAAAGTAGGGTGTTAGAAAATGTGGGACCTGTGAGGGAGGAAGACGGCTTTTGCACTATGTTCATATTTGTATGTACACTGTTTCTTCTGTTATTGTTATAAAACCATAAATACCTCAATAAAATGTTTATTGAAAAAAAACATAAATTGGAAGCAGGCTCAAGGGGCCGAGCCTGCTCCACCATTCAATAAGATCATGGTCGAACTGATTGTAGTTTCAAATCCACATTCCCACCTTCTCCTAATAAACCTTCACCCTTTGCATATTAATATTCTATTTAGCTCTACCTTTCAAAGTCTCTGCTTCCCTGCCTTTTGAGGAAGAGTTCTATAGACTCACTATCCTTTGAGAAAAAAATATTTTTGGCATCTCTGTCCTAAATGGGCGATCCCTTATTTTTAAACAATGACCTCCGAGTTCTTCCACACAGTACGATTAGCACAGGAGCAGTGAATGAGGAACTACTTCAGGGATAATTGGAGAGATATTTGATCGGAGTTCCAATTAAAAGGGATTAATGTTTGGGAGTAGCTGGATAGACAACAAGGTCTTTTCTGGTCGCACACACGTCACCTTTTGACTAGCCGACTCTTTATGGAGGATGCTGCAACTAATTCTGACAATTGCACATCAAATCAAAATGAAAACACTGGAACTGTTTAATTATAACACCAAATAAATAAAAATTCAGCCAAACAAAACCTCCTTAGCTGGAACAAGGGTTGCTACAGGAGAAATTCCAGTTTACATGTTCATCTGAAGACATTTCATTGTATATTATGTTTGAACCATAATGGCCCGAGTAATTAGTACAGGTTGAGCATCCCTTATCCGAAAACTAAAACATTCCAAAATCCACTTTTTTTTTTGAGCGCCGACATGACGCCACGAGTCCCGGGTGATGCGCAGGTCCCAACGCACTGCACATTCGCAGATCCCTACATGCCGCACATGCGCAGGTCCCTACGTGCCATACATGCGCAGTTCCCAACATGCCACTCAGGTGCAGTTCCGAACGTGCCATACATGCGCAGTTCCCAAAATGCTGCAGATGCACATTATATTCCGAAATCCGAAAAATTCCGAAATCAGATACACACTCGGCCCCAAGCATATCGGATAAGGGATGCTCAACCTGTAATCAATACAGGCTCAGGATTGGCATCAGATTTGTTGTAAATGCGAAATTACTTTTTCAACTAAATAAATTGGAAAGAATAAACAAGAACTTACCTGTTTGATCTTCACCTTATGAGGTAGTTGAGGTGAGAGATAACATGAGTAACCATTTACATATGCTCAGCCAATCTTAAAAGTGAGGGCACAGCTTATGAACTCTATCAGTGCCAACTATTGAATTGCCTTTTGTACTTGGCAGTGAAGGGTGGCACATAAAATTAGCAATGTGGCAACCTAAAATGGCATCCGGAAGGGATGCTGGGAAAAGTGGCCAAGTTTGAGGACAAGGAGGCCGCAGCTCTGAATAAACAAAAGCTGCAGCCCAGACTTTGCAAATAGCACAGGAGAAAGGCCATCTCAAGGCCATCCCGAGGCCAATAGGCTTACATGCAAATTGCTTCTAAAATATCAGACTCAACGGCGTCTACTCTGCTTATTTGGAAAGGCCTACATGCCTTGGACACTAACGGACACGGCCGGTAAGGGCATGCCCCGCAATCAAGGTGGCGGACCTTGATTGGACTTTATCGATCAGGTTGATCGAGCTCTGATCGATTGATTGGTAGCCCACCTGGGACTGCTCAAAAGGGTGCGAAAATCCCCAGGGATAAAAGGTGCTGCGCAGCCCCTCAATATTTCTGTACGGCAGCAACCAACAATGGTGACCCTTCACCGGCCGAAGAGGAAAACCATTCACACCACCAGCAGAAGGAAGATCAGAGCCAAGAACGAGGAAGACCAATAACCAACCATCGAGGACTGCGGATCACAGATAAAGGGCTTTATCTGTCCGGTACTTGTAGGTTACTTGAAGTTCAATTAAGGTCTTGTGCGAACTTGCTTTGTAGTTTAACTTATGTTGTATGTATGTGTGATTGATTAACCTTAACAATCAGGGCAGCACGGTGGCGCAGTGGGTTAGCACTGCGGCCTCATGGCGCTGAAGTCCCAGGTTCGATCCCGGCTCTGGGTCACTGTCCGTGTGGAGTTTGCACATTCTCCCCATGTTTGCGTGGGTTTCACCCCCACAACCCAAAAATGTACAAGCTAGGTGGATTGGCCACGCTACATTGCCCCTTAATTGGAAAAAATGAATTGGATACACTAAATTAAAAAAAATAATAAACCTTAACAATCGTGTGAGAGTAAATAAATATTGAATTGTTCATGAAATAGACATTCATTTGTCCACCGTATACGGGTTAAGACATACTGTGATTTAGACACAACAGTGAAAACCTATCATCTGTTGTATAGTTCAACACAATTTCATGACAGTCTAAAGTTGTATGAAGCAGGTGGAGGGCACATTTTCTGTTCAAAAGCCGTCTTGTAGGTTTTACCTGACAACCTACAATTAAGATGCTCAAAGTGGGTGGCATACAGTCCAAGTAGGTCAAAAAATGAAATGCTTCACGAGTAGCTTTAACAACTTTGCAAACCTTGGCTGTGTTGACCAATTCTGGTATGGTCATGAAACAATCAGCTTGCTCCCTTTCCATTTTCTGTAAGACTGCTCATCTTAAATGCATAGAAAGGATAGCTTTACCCGGTGAGAAAATGTGCTTCTTTTGCCATGGCGCTAGGTTCCGGTAACGCAACAAACAGTTTTCTACCTATGCATTTAAATGTGATGTAAAAAGATCAACATCTGGTTTTCCATACAAATTAATTATACAGCTGCAGGAAAAGTCCTGTCTAACTTCCATTCAAGCTGGTCATTGAATTTCCTCAATGTATTTGATTTGAGTACAGTAAGAAGTCTTACAACACCAGGTTAAAGTCCAACAGGTTTGTTTCGATGTCACTAGCTTTCAGAGCGCTGCTCCTTCCTCAGGTGAATGAAGAGGTTATGTTCCAGAAACACATATATAGACAAATTCAAAGATGCCAAACAATGCTTGGAATGCGCCCATTAGCAGGTGATTAAATCTTTACAGATCCAGAGATGGGGTGACCCCAGGTTAAAGAGGTGTGAATTGCATCAAGCCAGGACAGTTGGTAGGATTTCGCAGGCCAGATGGTGGGGGATGAATGTAATGCGACATGAATCCCAGGTCCCGGTTGAGGCCGCACTCATGTGTGCGGGACTTGGCTATAAGTTTCTGCTCGGCGGTTCTGCGTTGTCGCGCGTCCTGAAGGCCGCCTTGGAGAACGCTTACCCGGAGATCAGAGGCTGAATGCCCTTGACTGCTGAAGTGTTCCCCAACTGGAAGGGAACATTCCTGCCTGGTGATTGTTGCGCGATGTCCATTCATTCGTTGTCGCAGCGTCTGCATGGTCTCGCCAATGTACCACGCTTCGGGACATCCTTTCCTGCAGCGTATGAGGTAGACAACGTTGGCCGAGTCACACGAGTATGTACCACGTACCTGGTGGGTGGTGTTCTCACGTGTAATAGTGGTATCCATGTCGATGATCTGGCACGTCTTGCAGAGATTGCCATGGCAGGGTTGTGTGGTGTCGTGGTCACTGTTCTGAAGACTGGGTAGTTTGCTGCAAACAATGGTTCGTTTGAGGTTGCGCGGTTATTTGAAGGCAAGTATTGGGGGTGTGGGGATGACCTTGGCAAGATGTTCATCGTCATCAATGACGTGTTGAAGGCTGTGAAGAAGATGACGTAGTTTCTCCGCTCCGGGGAAGTACTGGACGACGAAGGGTATTCTGTCGGTTGTGTCCCATGTTTGTCTTCTGAGGAGGTCGGTGCGGTTTTTCGTTGTGGCGCGTTGGAACTGTCGATCGATGAGTCGAGTGCCATATCCCGTTCGTACGAGGGCATCTTTCAACGTCTGTAGATGGCTGTTACGCTCCTCCTCGTCTGAGCAGATCCTGTGTATACGGAGCGCTTGTCCATAGGGGATGGCTTCTTTAATGTGTTTAGGGTGGAAGCTAGAGAAGTGGAGGATCATGAGGTTATCCGTGGGTTTGCGGTAAAGCGAAGTGCTGAGGTGACCGTCCTTGATGGAGACGAGTGTGTCCAAGAATGCAACTGATTTTGGAGAATAGTCCATGGTGAGTCTGATGGTTGGATGGAACTTATTAATGTCATCGTGTAGTCGTTTCAGTGATTCTTCGCCGTGGGTCCGCAGCAGACGCTGCGACAACGAATGAATGGACATCGCGCAACAATCACCAGGCAGGAATGTTCCCTTCCAGTTGGGGAACACTTCAGCAGTCAAGGGCATTCAGCCTCTGATCTCCGGGTAAGCGTTCTCCAAGGCGGCCTTCAGGACGCGCGACAACGCAGAATCGCCAAGCAGAAACTTATAGCCAAGTTCCGCACACATGAGTGCGGCCTCACCCGGGACCTGGGATTCATGTCGCATTACATTCATCCCCCACCATCTGGCCTGCGAAATCCTACCAACTGTCCTGGCTTGATGCAATTCACACCTCTTTAACCTGGGGTCACCCCATCTCTGGATCTGTAAAGATTTAATCACCTGCTAATGGTCGCATTCCAAGCATTGTTTGGCATCTTTGAATTTGTCTATATATGTGTTTCTGGAACATACCTCTTCATTCACCTGAGGAAGGAGCAGCGCTCCGAAAGCTAGTGACATCGAAACAAACCTGTTGGACTTTAACCTGGTGTTGTAAGACTTCTTACTGTGCTCACCCCAGTCCAACGCCGGCATCTCCACATCATATTTGATTTGAGACATCAGACAGATATTTAGTCGTGACCTAAACGTCTCTAGATATGCATCATTTTTCCAGGAAATGTGGTCATGTTCCTCCCATATTGTTTATGTACGCCACTCCTGTTGTATTGTCCAGTTGCATAGTAACGTTTACGCAAATGTTACACACACATAAAGCTTGCAAAGTAAAGAAAGCAATGTTCAGCTCAAAGTAATTACATTTTTTTCTGCTCATGCTGTTTCTTTAGTATTCCATCTTCCTCCAATGAGTGTGTTATCGTTGGATGCACCCCACCCTAATCCCGAGACATTGCTTGTTGCTGTGTGTTGTTGGTGTCCACTTAACAAGATTATTAGCTCATGTTGACACACTGTCAACCCACCAAGTGAGCTCATTGTGAATTGCAGGGGAAAGAATCATTTTCTGTCAAATTGTCTTTTTTGCTTCAAAGCCCATGCTTTTTCCTTTCTAATCTCCTGGTAATGCAGGAGCACATACATCAGGGTAAGCAGCCATTCATTTGCCTGTCACAGAGGAAACAAATCGTATTGATGGTGAAAATGAGGCCAATAAACGTTTGTGGAGATAACCTTTTTCCTCTGATTTTGCTTCAGTGCGACCACTGACTTGTATTGTGGAAGTATGAATTCTACAAACATCCGTTTTGTACTGAGCCAAGGCCGGATTTGTGTAGTGGATGACAAAACCAAGGTCGGGTAGTATTTGGGCAGTTTCTCCATCTATTGCTCAGTTTTTCATTTTGGCAACCAAACCTTAGCATTGCCAGCCTGGCACCCTGGCAGTGCCACCTGAGCACCCTGGTAGTGCTCGGGTGCCACTGCCAGAGTGCCTGGGTGACACTGCTAAGATGCCAGCGGGAGTGCCAGGATACCACACTGCCCAGAGCCAGACCACCTGGGGGCCTCTGATGGCTTGGGAGCCCCCCCCCCCCCCCCCCCCCAGGCGCCGTTACGCCTGGACCATGCTTGTGTGGACCAGTGCTAAATGGTGCCATGGCAAAGTCTCCCAGGCATGGGCGTTCGATCCCGGGCCTCAGGATAATAGGGCGCAGACATATTTAAGTGAGTGCAATGGCTCATTTAAATATGTTAATCTGGATCTCGCCCACCGAGGGAGAGAACCAGATCGAACAAGATCTTGCGCCCATTGTCTCCATGCTTGGACATAATCTTTTCAATCACATCTTTGTGCTGAAGTTTCATCAACAGCTTTAATTTCTTCATTGCAAATTTGGAGAGATGAGGGAAAAAGGGGTTTAGCTGGGCATTAAAATATCTAATTCCAATTCATACCCAGGACAATGTTCAAAATTATATTGTTGCCCAAGCATCTTTGTGGCTGCTCAATCGACCTCTGATAATTAACTTTCAGTTGAAACATGGAAATAAGGCTGTATACTTTCACTAACTTGAGATGCATTTGTACATGCTTTAGAGGTTCAAAGGTTTCCTCATTTTGGTTTGGCTGGTGTCGGACTGACAAGGCATTTTCCTGTTCCCAGCGAGGCTTTGTGCCTGCCCATACCTGGTCTGCAGATGCTTTGGGTGACTGAGGTGGTGACTGACCCTAAAATAAGGCTGAGGTACCTTTGTCTTGGGTGGTGACCATCCTGCTTCCTGGTCTTTCTGAGGAGGAAACAGCCTGCTTGCACTGCCTATCAAAGGATTGTAGCGTATTCGGAACGGTGCGGTTTCTCATCACACCTTCTACCTTTTGTTCCTCATCTATTTCTTTCACAGTCTTATTGAGATCATCTCTCAGCAGCCACTGTGTTGTCTTTGCACTCAGTTTGTACAAGTGTGTGTATCTTGAGTTAAGATCGGGCTTTATTAGGTCTTTACTAAGCTGATTTTGCTCGAGATTGGAGTTGGCTTGCAGAGAAATAGCAGCCTGTTGAGTTTCACTGAGAGCACTGTCATTTATTGATTGCGAGAATACTGTGATCCAATTTTAAGGGGCTGTTAGCACCTCGAATTAATGTCTGTACAGCAGAGAATAATTCACATTTTCCAAAATCAAGGGATTCACCGTTGGGACATCAAACTGCAGTTTCAGGTACTTCTGACACGTATCGAACATGTACTTCCCCTCAAGGGAACTTTTTGAAATAAAAATCACCTTCTCCACATGTTCATCGCTGAGCAAGTCAGTGGGAGAGGGCACAAATCTTCCCATGGGTAGTCCATCTTTAAGCAGCAGAAACTAGTATCAGTATCAGCAGGTTCATTCATCAGGCCAGCCTGAGTGTAGTGACTTCTTGTCTGATGTGACCAATTAACACCACTTGGCCTGCCACATTTGCCACTACTGCACTGTTATTGGCACACAGAGAGCTTTAACCATCATTTTCAGCTGCTTGATTCCCTTTATTGACACCAGGAATATCGCTTCCAAACGTTCCATATATGTGATGGTCCCTTTGTTGCACAGAGTTCTTGGGTTCAGCAGCTTTTATTTGGTCTTCCAGCCTGACTCCGTGATGGTGGCTGCTGCTGTCTTATGCTTCGGGGGCATGTGCTTTGCGCTACCCGCCAAGTTATCAGCTGGCACCGTAGGCACTCGCCTGGCTGTGGTTTTGTCGTTAAAAACATCGCTAGAACCCTCGGGCTCCGCTTTTTGATTTTCTTTCATACCTTCTCGTTTCTCAAAACGCAATATGTTGAAAAAGTTTGCAAATCATAAAGTTTCCCCTCAAGATTTGAATAAATCCTCACATCCTTGTGCTTAGCATGGTAAGGTTTGCAACATGGCAGATTAATTGGCTGTCTATGCGCTAACGGATTCTCACATTATTTTGAACAACACCATTATGAAATAAAATAGTCCTGTCTGTTATTATACACAAGCATTATATTGGTGCATTGAGTATATCCATTAAACCACCGAGAATTCTAGGGAAATAATCACATCTCTGGGCTTCCAGTTCTCCGTTTTTGAACAACTGCTTTGCAGTAAGTATTAATATTACTGACAAGAAACTACTTGAATATGGGGAATGTTTATTTTTTAGTTCCAAGGTTAATTCTAAATTACAAAAAAAAACACTGAAGTCTCTATTTTAATTGTTTAATTTATCTTTATTTTCTCCATATTCCCAGTCTATTTAAACTAATTTTTAAACCAGTTTTTACCCAATCTTTCCATTTGAATGTTATTGCTTTAAAAATCAGATTCCATGTTTTCCTCTTCCAAGATCATAAAGCTCATTATTCAGATCAGAGAAACTTGGTTGACCCAGCTGAGATTTGAATATGGGTGGCACAGTAGTCAGCACTGCAGCTTCACAGCACCAGGTACCCGGGTTTGATTCCAGCCTTGGATCACTTTCTGCGTGGAGTTTGCACGACCACCCAGTGTCCGCATGGGTTTCCTCTGGGTGCTCAGTGTCCTCCCACAGACAGTCCACAGATGTGCACATTAGGTAGATTGGCCATGCTAAATTGCCCGTTTGTGTACAAAAGGTTAGGTGAGGTTACGGGGACAGGGCATGGGGGTGGGCCCAGGTAGGGTGCTCTTTCAGAGGGTCGGTGTCGACTCAAATGGCCTCTTTCAGCATTGTCCTGATTCTATGATCGTACTGTGTCAATCCGTGGAGTACAGCAGACAGCCCTGACCAATAAACACTGGCAGTCACCAAAGCTGTTATACCTAGATTTTGCCTCGTACTGTGAGGGTTAATGCAGAACAATCCTCAAGGTATGTCAATAATAAAAACGTACTCTGGTCCAAGAGAGGTCTGATTTCAGGCAATTAGGTAATTTTCCAACCTGCACAGTTAAAGAACAGACTTTCTGGTGGCAAATTTGCCAAGGGAATCAGGAAAGTCCCGAGATTTGATCTGATCTGTAGCTCAGTTGTACAACTGAGATAAAGTGACACAGGGCTGCTGTTCACTGTATATAATGCCCTCTGCCGGGAGGTGTGTGGAAGTGCAGGACTGCTCTCTGCCACTTCTCTTTCCCTCCCAACAATAACACACCAGGTTAAAATCCAACAAGTTTGTTTTGAATCACTAGCTTTCAGAGCACTGCTCTTTCCTCAGGTGAATGAAGAGGTAGGTTCCAGAAACATGTATATAGACAAAGTCAAAGATGCAAGATGATACTTTGAATGAGTCTTTGCAGGTAATTAAGTCTTTACAGGTCCAAACGGAGCAACTAGAGAGAGGGAGAATCACAGGTTAAAGAGGAGTGAATTGTCTCAAGCCAGGACAGTTGGTAGGATTTCACAAGCCCAGGACAGATGGTGGGGGGTGAATATAATGCAACATGTATCCAAGGTCCCAGTTGAGGCCGTACTCATGTGTGCGGAACGTGGCTATAAGTTTCTGCTCGGTGATTCTGTGTTTTCGCGCGTCCTGAAGGCCGCCTTGGACAACGCTTACCCGGAGATCAGAAGCTGAATGCCCTTGACTGCTGAAATATTCCTCGACAGGAAGGGAACATTCCTGCCTGGCGGTTGTCGTGTGATGTCCGTTCATCCGTTGTTGCAGCGTCTGCATAGTCTCGCCAATGTACCACGCTTCGGGCCATTCTTTCCTGCAGCGCATGAGGTAGACAACATTGGCCGGGTCGCAGGAGTATATACCACGTACCTGGTGGATGGTGTTTTCATGTGTAATGGTGGTATCATGTCGATGATCTGGCACGTCGTGCAGAGATTGCCATGGCAGGGTTGTGTGGTGTTGTGGTCGCTGTTCTGAAGGCTGGGTAGTTTGCTGCAAACAATGGTTTATTTGAGGTTGCGCAGTTATCTGAAGGCAAGTAGTGGGGATGACCTTGGCAAGATGTTCGTCTTCATCGATGACGTGTTGAAGGCTGCGAAGAAGATGTCGTAGTTTCTCCGCCCTGGGGAAGTACTGGATGACGAAGGGTACTCTGTCGGTTGTGTCCAGTGTTTGTCTTTTGAGGAGATCAATGCGTTTTTTTGCTGTGGCGCGTTGGAACTGTCGATCGATGAGTCGAGCGCCATATCCCGTTCATACGAGGGCATCTTTCAGCGTCTGTAGATGTCTGTTACGCTCCTCCTCGTCTGAGCAGATCCTGTGTATACGGAGGGCTTGTCCATAGAGGATGGCTTCTTTAACGTGTTTAGGGTGGAAGCTGGAGAAGTGGAGCATCGTGAGGTTATCCGTGTGCTTGTGGTGAAGCAAAGTGCTGAGGTGTCCGCCCTTGATGTAGATGAGTGTGTCCAAGAATGCAACCGATTCTGGAGAGTAGTCCATGGCGAGTCTGATGGTGGGATGGAACTTATCGATGTCATCATGTCGTTGTTTCAGTGATTCGTCGCCTTGGGTCCAAAGGGGAAAAAATGTCATCAATGTATCTGGTGTATAACGTCAGTTGAAGATCTTGTGTGGAGAGGAGGTCTTGTTCAAACATGTGCATGAAGATGTTGGCATATTGAGGTGCGAATTTGGTCCCCATGGCTGTTCCGTGCATCTGGATGAAGAACTTGTTGTCGAAAGTGAAGGCGTTGTGATCCAGAATGAAGCGGATGAGTTGCAAAATTGCACCTGGAGATTGGCAGTCGTCGGTGTTGAGTACTGAGGCAGTTGTAACAATGCCGTCGTCATGGGGGATGCTGGTGTAGAGTACCGAGACATCCATCGTGACGAGGAATGTTCCTGGTTCAACTGGTCCATGGGTGCTGAGTTTCTGTAAGAAGTCCGTCATATCGCGATAGAAGCTAGGCATTCCTTGTACGATGGGTTTCAAGATGCCCTCTATGTAGCCAGAGAGGTTCTCGTACAGGGAGCCATTGCCTGATGTACAGAAGAGGCCTTTTGGCCCATCGAGTCAGCACTGACAAAACTACACTAGATCTATATAATCCCACTTTCCAGCATTTGGCCCATAGCCTTGAAAGCTATGACATTTCAAGTGCTCATCCACTTCTTTTTAACGGCTGAGCTTCCAGCTTCTACTACGCTCCAAGGCAGTGCATTCCGGATTCCCATCCTCTGGGTGAAAAAACCTTGCCCTCACATCCCTCTAAAGCTCCTCCCCCTATTTGTTTATTAGTCCTTTTGTTTATTTGGTATCCTCGAAAAAGGTTAAATGTAGCCTTCAGGAATCTGTGTTCCATGTTTACGCAGATTGTAGCCTCTTTCCATTATTTGAGGAGGGCTCCTCAACATTTGCTTGCACTTCAGCCCAACGTTCCTGATATTTGGCAACTCGATACAGAAGGGTTGTTAGTTTGTTCCTGGTCTTGGCCATGGTGGCCATTAACAGGTCCGGATAGTGGATCTTTGAGGGGGTCATTTGATTCAACTGTCGGACTCTCTTCTATGGTTATGTCCATGCCCGGGTGTCCCTGGAGTGGGAGCAAACAGCGTCAGCCACTGTGCTGGCAGTCTTTCACGACTGGTAGGTGCCGCAGAGGGCTTCCAAATCTGCGAGCTCCGAGACCACCTAGAAAGAGAAGAGCTGGAAAAGCATGGGTACACCATCACCTTCAAGCTCCCCTCTAAGTCACACACCATCCTGACTTGGGACTACATTGCCTTTCCTGCACGGTTGAAGGTTGAAAATCCTGGAATTCCCTTCCTAACATCACTGTGGGTGTGTACTGTCAATATAAGGACTTCAACGGTTCAAAAAGGTAGCTCACCACCATCACTTTCTCAGGGGCAATTTGGGATGGGAAATAAATACTGACCCTGGCCAATGATGCTCACATCCCATGAACAAATAAATTTAAAAAAAGACATGGATGTTGTGACCATTTGGGATTTTTTAATATATGTTACAGATATATTTGATGAACGATGTTCAACTAGTTAGAAAGAAACTGAAAGAGGTTTGGAAGTGCATGCTGTACTGTTTTGACCACAATCATGCATTGCAGAACAGTAATACATAGAACATACAGTGGAGGAGGCCATTCGGCCCGTCGAGTCTGCACCGATCCACTTAAGCCCTCACTTCCACCCTATCCCCGTAACCCAATAACCCCTCCTAACCTTTTTAGTCACTAAGGGCAATTTATCATGGCCAATCCACCTAACCTGCATGCCTTTGGACTGTGGGAGGAAACCCACGCAGACGCGGGGAGAACGTGCAAACTCTGCACAGACAGTGGCCAAGCAGGGAATTGAACCTGGGACCCTGGCGCTGTGAAGCCACAGTGCTATCCACTTATGCTACCGTGCTGCCCCATGGTCGCAGAAATAAAACCAAATACTCCAGATCAGTGGAGTAAATGTCTGAAGCTATCATACGGAGCTAACATCCTAATTTGGACAATGCAATGGTCAGAATGCAGAAGCACTATCGTGGAGTTGGGAGGGGGTCACAATAATTATTTTTCCCACCCCTTTCTAATGTGCACAATGAAGTTTAAAAGATACAGAATTCATTACAGCTTGATCTTAATATTGCCACAAGGATTCACTGACCTGTCTTGTTCAGAGATTTGCCCTTTAAAAGTTCTTTAATCACAAATGTAATTGTTTGAAGCCATTCAGCTGCTTGACTACTTCCAGCTTCTTCTGACAGTGTGTACAGACAGCACCTCATCCAACCTTCCGTGGATAGATTCTAAAAGCAAATGAAAACAGGATTTGTTAAAAGTTGCTAACAAAACGGTACGTACTGATGCAAGATCATTGATCTGAAACATTCATTCGGATTCCCGCTCACTCCTGCCCGCCCGCCCTGCCTAACCTGCTGAGTTCTTTCCAGCATTTTGTTTTTATTCTTGTTAAAGAATCTAGCTTTATTTGAATTGCAACTGAGCTTGCATTTAGCTAATATTGCTAATTCGTTGCCACCTTCAAATCCCTTAACTGTAGTCAGATAGATAACATGGGATGATTGGACAAGCCATAATAATTTCACGATCCTTAAAAACACAAAACATTACAAAACTTAAGCAATACTGAGAGAGATAGACCCATAACTTCCTGGTTCCGCAGCGTCGCATTTAGTGGGTACCCCAATGATGCACTGGAGAATCTCTCCAGGAAGTTTTACCTGGCAATTGTTCAGAAGTGCGAACTTCCTTTGGACAATTGCGTTGGGCTGGGAACCATCTGATAGAAACAATTTAAATGGTTAACTTCGGATGGCCTTGCCAGTTTTACCCTGATAATTTCTCTGAAAGAAAAGAAAAAAACTTCTCACCCAGAATAATGATCTAAAATACCCAGACCCGCGCACACAACCACCCATGGGACCAACCACAACACCTCCAACTAACCCCCCACGACCGCGTCAGATTCAGCAGTCCCTTGTGGCAGTGGAAGAACGCACTGCGGTGCCCTCCTTGTCGCTAACACCCCCCCAATGGCCAACGGAGGAATTGGCAAAATTCGTGCCCTCCTTGTCGCTAACACCCCCCCAATGGCCAACGGAGGAATTGGCAAAATTCCTTATGGGGTAATTCCAGAAACAAAGGCAGTCAATGATAGAGGATTTTTCCAAGGCGATTGAGGTGGCAGTGGCAGCCCTTTGAGTAACATTGGAGAAGATGCAGCAGCGTTTAGAGGAGCAGGGCACGATGATCCAGGAGGTGGAGGAGACGGTCTCGAACCACAGTGACTGGATTGCTTCTTTGGAGAACCGGTCCAGGTGCCAGAACCTGAGGGTGTCAGGCTACCGGACGGCATTGAAGATACAAGTGCCACAAAAGATGTTCGGAAAGTTGGTGGTGGACTTTGTAAACCCTCCCAAGGTGACCGGGCCCACCGGTCACTGCGACAGAAGCCAAAATCTGAGGATCTGCCCTGGGCGGTCATGGCCCACCTCAATAGATATCAGAATAAGGAGCAGATCTTAAAACATACAATAGTTCCACGGTTAATAACTGACCCCATAGATATTCTAATTCACTAATCATCTCACTGGAAACCCTCCTTTTGGTACTAGCAATTTTGCATTTTATAGCACAATGATATTAATGTAATTAGCATTCCCACCACCCTGCCACTAAACAGAAAATTGGTGTTTGGTCACTGACATTGAGTTAGGCACCGATTAATGCAAGCCATTAACCTTCATAAAATCATCCAGCCGACTTCCGGTGGCAGCAAAGAGGTGAGTGGTCTCACACAAGGTGGCTCCCACTTGGAGATGTGGATTCTGGCCCTTGTTACCCGGTTAACAAGCAAATTTGTGGGAAGAAAGGGGAAGTAAGTGAAGCTTATAGGTTTCTCCTCTGGTGTGGAATGTTTGCAGGGTATAACACCAGGCAGAAGTCAATAAAGGCCCCGCATCAGATTCAGCAGTCCCTCGTGGCAAGTGGAAGAACGCATTGCGGTGCCCTCCTTGTCGCTAACACCCTCCCAATGGCCAACGGAGGAATTGGCAAAATTCCTTATGGGGTAATTCCAGAAACAAAGGCAGTCAATGATAGAGGATTTTTCCAAGGCGATTGAGGTGGCAGTGGCAGCCCTTTGAGTAACATTGGAGAAGATGCAGCAGCGTTTAGAGGAGCAGGGCACGATGATCCAGGAGGTGGAGGAGCCACAGTGACTGGATTGCTTCTTTGGAGAACCGGTCCAGGTGCCAGAACCTGAGGATTGTCAGGCTACCGGACGGCATTGAAGGTACAAGTGCCACAAAAGATGTTCGGAAAGTTGGTGGTGGTCTTTGTAAACCCTCCCAAGGTGACCGTGCCCACCGGTCACTGCGACAGAAGCCAAAATCTGGGGATCTGCCCTGGGCGGTCATGGTCCACCTCAATAGGTATCAGAATAAGGAGCAGATCTCAAAAGTGGGCGAAGGCCACATGACAAACTTGTCATGTGGCCTTCATTCGAATCTACCAAGATATCAGGGCAGAACTGGCAAAGCGAGCGATGGGGTCGGCGGCCATCATGGGTGGCCTGGATTCGAGGTAGGTTAGGGCACAGTAGGAGTTCTTCGCTGTGTGGGGGGGGGGGGGGGGGGGCGGAGTATAGCTGATTATAGTATGGGGGGGTCCTTCTGCCACGCTGGTTACATGGAACGTTAGGGGGTTAAATGGTCCCGGGTGTTTGCCCATTTGAAGAGTTTGAGCGCAGGCCACATGACAAACTTGTCATGTGGCCTTCATTCGAATCTACCAAGATATCAGGGCAGAACTGGCAAAGCGAGCGATGGGGTCGGCGGCCATCATGGGTGGCCTGGATTCGAGGTAGGTTAGGGCACAGTAGGAGTTCTTCGCTGTGTGGGGGGGGGGGGGGGGGGGGGGGGCGGAGTATAGCTGATTATAGTATGGGGGGGGGGCCTTCTGCCACGCTGGTTACATGGAACGTTAGGGGGTTAAATGGTCCCGGGTGTTTGCCCATTTGAAGAGTTTGAGCGCAAGAGGCAAGTTTCTTCTTGCAGGAGACATTTTTGAGGATTCAGGAACAGACGAGGTTGAGATAGGGCTGGGTGGGGCCGGTGTTTCGCTCAAATTTTGATTCGAGGGGTGGCGATCTTGATTAACAGAAGGATGACTTACAGCAGCTGGTGATTTGCCAGTGGGGGGGGGGGGGGGGGGCTACATCACGGTGAGTGGGGTGTGGGCGGGTGCGCACCTGGTTTTAGTGAACAGAGATGCACCAAATTGGATTGTCACGGACATTATCAAGAAGATGTTGGCAACCATCCCGAACGTGACTCACATCAGTTGATTATGGGGTAGATTTCAATTGCATATTAGATCTGAGGATGGACATATCCAGTCCCAGGTCTCTGGGAACTTATGGGATGGCGAGGGAGATGGCAGTGTTCACGGAACAGATGGGGTTGGGGGTGGATCCGTGGAAGTTTAATCGTCCAAGGGAGAGGGAGTTTTCCTTCCTCTCACATCTACTCCCGAATAGACATCTTTGTGGTGGAGGAAGCGTTACTCTCAGGGGTTGGTGGGGGCTAGGTACTCAACAATTGTAATATCGGGCCATGCTCCACATTATGTGGATGTGCGATTGGAGATGGGCCGGGCCCAGCGCCCCCATGGAGGTTAGACACATCGCTCCTTGCAGATAAGGGTTTTGTGAAAGGGTAGCTTCAGCCATTGGGAACTATGACGGTTTTAATCAGAATGGGGATGTGTTATAACCCACACAGGTCTTACGGGGTAGTTAATCATCCCTACCCAGCCCGTATGGGTCTTACAGGGTAGGTATGATTAACTACCCTGTGGATCTTGTGCAAGTTATAACAGGAGATTTTGTCTTCCACGTTCTGGGAAGCGTTGAAGATGGTGGTCAGAGGGGAGGTAATCGCGTACAGAGCCTACAGGGATAAGGTTGGCAGAGCGGAAAGGTAGTGGTTGGTTGACTCAATTTTGGAGGTGAATCTGCAGTACACCATGGCCCCTACGCGGAGTTGTTATTGGAGAGAAAGAGGCTACAAATGGAATTTGAGCTTGAATCAACAGGGAAGGTGGTGAGCCAACTTCGCCGCTCATGAGGGGCATTTAATGAGCATGGGGATGAGGCCAGCTGCCTATTGGCTTAACATCTGAGGCAGCCGCATGGGAGATAGTCCAGGTTAAGATTGAGAGGGGGACTTGTTATTGCTTCAGACAAGATTAATGGAGCTTTAAGAGGCTTTCTACCATGGGCTGTTCAAGTCTGAGCCGCAGGAGGGTGACTCGTGGATGGAGCAGTTTTTGGACGGTTGGACTTCCTGGTGGTGGAGATGGTGAAGTGGCAGGGGTTAGAGGCACCGTAGGGGTTGGAGGAGGCTATGGATTGTACCAGTTCTGTGCAATCGGGGAAGGCACGTGGACCAGATTGTTTTCCAGTAGAACTCTACAAGCAGTTCACGGGCATGTTGCCGCCCACATTTACTGGGGATGTTCAATGATTCTGTGTCAAGGGGGGTGTTGCTGGCCACGTTGGCGCAGGTGTCGATCTCCATGATCCCGAAAAAGGACAAGGATCCCGTGGACTGTGGGGCTTACAGGCCTATTTCACTGCTGAACACTGATGCTAAGGTACTCACTAAGGTTCTGGTGAAGCGTCTGGAGGGGTGTTTGTCAGAGGTGATCTCGGAGGACCAAACAGGGTTTGTCAAGGGTTGACAGTTGGGAACCAACATCAGGAGACTTCTGAACGTGGACCTGTCGCCCTCTATGGGGGAGGTGCTTGAGATAATCATACCTATGGATGCGGAGAATACTTTTAATCAGGCGGACTGGAGGTACCTCTTCGAGGTCTTGGGACGATTTAGGTTTGGACCAATATTTATGCCCTGGGTTTTTGCCCAATTGAAGAGTTTGAGCACAAAGGTAGTCTTCTTGCAAAAGACGCATTTGATGTTTGGGATCAGGCGAGGCGGAGGAAGGGCTGGGTGTGGCAGATATTCAACTATACTGCTGTATAGTGCCCTTCGGCTAGTGTCCGGATCAATGCAGTGAGCTCAGGGTATTTCCGATTATATAGGGGCACGACGCAGGAATGCCCGCTGTCCCGTTGTTGTTCGCACTCGCGATTGAGCCGTTGGCCATCATGCTTATATCATTGGGGGAGTGAGAAATATTGAGAGGGTGGGGCGAGGAGCATAGGGTGTCCCTTTATGTGGATGATTTGTTGTCGTTCGTTTCTGATCCTCTCACTAGTGTGGGAGGGATAATGGAGCTGTTGAAGAAGTTTGGATCCTTCTCAGTGTGATGTGGTACGAATAAAGTAATGGCATGATGGGAAAACTGGTCAATGGGAAGACTGGTCAAAATATTTGATACAATGTAAGAAATGCTGCCCTAATCATTTCAGACCCCTGTAAGACTAATAAGGCCGACTCTGCATAACCTGAAGTGTGAATAAGATCAGAGAAGGTCAAGCCATTCCAAAATACCGGGCCTCGGCAACTCCTGATAAGACTGATAAGACTAACTCGTCATAACCCAGGGCCGTAGGAATAAGACAAGATAAGGTCAGGAAGGAATAAGTCTCCTCCGACCTCTCAATGATCCCTCCAAGGACAAGATAATGGTATGAGTGATGCAACAAAGAGCCCAATAAGGTCAGCAGGCATTGCTTCCGTTTCTACTTCCGATCGAATTCCTGACTAAGCTGTAGTCACACAATCTTGATAATGATAATGTATAAATACTGAACTGATTTTCTGTAAAAGCGCAGACTCGAGGAGGAATCAGCAAGTTTCACTAACTGGTCTCGGACCTCAAGTTTCAGCCATTACTGCATGCAGTTGTTTTGTAAATAAAGCCTTGTTATTTTGCCATAACGAGCGTTGTTGAATCTTTCTACTACAGAAGCAGGAAAATATTGACTACAACATCAGGGTACAAATTGAATGTGAGCAAGTGCGAAAACTTCCCGGTGAATCTCCTTTGGGGGGGGGGGGGGGCGGGGGGAGTGGAGGAGGTTCCGGGAGGCTGCCGTTTAAGCTGGCCAATACGAAGTTTAGATGTTTGGGGATTCAGGTGGTGCATGACTGGGCTCTGTTGCACAAACTGAACTTGGCCAGTCTGGTAGAGGGGGTGAAGGAGGACTTGAAGAGGTGGGATGCCCTCCCACTACCTTGGTGGGGAGAGTGCAGAAGGTCAAAATGAACGTTCTGCCAAGGTTCTTATTTGTGCTCGTGTCTTCCGATCTTCTTCCCTAAATCTTTTTGCGTTAGGGTTGATAAGTTAATTACAGTCTTTGTTGGGCGGCAAGATTCCCAGAATTCAAAAAGCCTTCCTGCAGAGAGGGCGACTGTTGGGTGGGCTAGTGCTTCCAAATTTAATGTTCTATTAATGGTTGACAAACAGCAGGGAATTGCAAGGATGGGTTGAGGAGCCGAGGACACGGGGAGGGGGGGGGGGTGCAGATGGAGGAGGTCTCGGTCTCTTGTGTAGGGTCGTGTCTAAGGGTGTTGGTTATGGCGCCTCTTCCGTTTTCTTCGCTATGTTCTCGACAAGCCCGGTAGTGGTGGGATTTGAAGACTATGGAACCAATGTAGGCAGGATTTTAGATTAAGGGCCATGTCATTACTGTCACCAATTTGTGGGAATCATAGGTTTGTTTTTAGTGCTGTCACAATGAGCGCTTGAGTGTGTTTTATATTGGTCGAGGGAATGCTTAAAGGAGAAGGGTGGCACAGTGATTAGCACTGCTGCCTCACAGCGCCAGGAATCCAGGTTCAATTCTGGCCTTGGGTGACTGTCACTGTAGAGTTTGCGCGTTCTCCCCGTGTCTGTATGGGTGCTCTTGTTTCCTCCCACAGTCCAAAGATGTGCAGATTCGGTGGACTGGCCATGCTACAAATTTCTCCTCAGTGACCAAAGATGTGGCGATTAGGTGAGGTTATGGGCATAGGGCAGGGTTTGGGCCTAACTAGGGTGCTTTTTCAGAAGGTCAGTGAAGATTCGATGGACCGAATGGCCTCCTTTTGTACTGTAGGAATTCCATGGTTCTATGGAGAAGTGGCAGACAAATATTTAATTATTTCAGTGTTTCCCTCATCCAACATGGGGGTTAATTAGCTCAGTTAGCTGAATGGATGGTTCATGATGCGGAGCAATGGTAACAGCCTGGTTCAATTCCCTTACTGACTGAGGTTATCCACGAAGAGCCTTCTCAATCCTACCCCTCACCTGAGGTGTGGTGACCCTCAGGTTAAATCACCACCTGTCAGTTTTCTCTCAAAAGCGGAGAACGGCCGATGGTCCTCAGGGACTATAGCAACTTTCATTTCTTTCAATCTGACATAAAACAATGAAGCATTCACTTTTTAGATGAATGCATACAAATAGCATGGAGCACAACTACTGAGGTTTCGAGGGGTATTTTGCTTTTTTAATAACATTTTACAAATGGGGTTTTAACACATTAATGAATTCATCATGGAAAATGGAGCTGTGTAACTCAGTGACCCGTTCTGCATAGCCAGTCTGAAAACCTGTAGCATTGGTGCATATCCTTTTTACAGCTATAACTACCAGACCTCCAGTGGCATTGTTTTTTGTATTCATTTTTTACAGGATGTGGGCTTCACTGACTAGGCCAGCATTTGTTGCCCATCCCTAATTGCTCTTGAGAAGGTGGTGGTGAGCTGCCTTCTTGAACCGCTGCAATCCATGAGGTGTAGGTACACCCACTGTGCTATGAGGGTGGGAGTTGCAAGAATTTGGCTCAGCGACATGAAGGAACAACGATATATTTCCAAGTCAGGATGGTGAGTGACTTGGAGGGGAACTTCCAGATGGTGGAGTTCCCAGGTATCTGCTGCCCTTGTTCTAGATGATAGTGGTTGTGGGTTTCGAAGGTGCTGCCTAAGGAGCCTTGGCAAGTTCCCACAGTGCATCTTGTAGATGGTGCATGGCTGCTGGCACTGTGCGGCGGTGGTGGAGGGAGTGAATGTTTGTGAAAGGGGTGTCAATCAAGCGGGCTGGATGGTGTCAAGCTTCTTGCGTGTTGTTGGAGCTGCACTCATCCAGGCAATTATTCCATCACATCCCTGACTTGTGCCTTGTAGGTGGTGACAGGTTTTGGGGAGTTTGGATGTGATTTACTTGCCGCAGGATTCCTAGCCTCTGACCTGCTCTTGAAGCCGCAGTATTTATATGGCTAGTCCAGTTCAGTTTGTGGTCAATGGTAACCCCCAGGATGTTGACAGTGGAGAATTCAGTGATGGCAATGCCACTGAATGTCATGGGGTGGTGGTTTGATTCTCTCTTGTTGGAGATGGTCACTGCCTGCCACTTGTGTGACGCGAATGTTACTTCAGAAGTTGTGCTACACCGTGTTAAAGATAATGTGCTTTTTTGCAAAGATGTAGGTGCATTTAACATGGACTCTTTCTTTCACACCAGCTTAATGAGTTCATTTCTGTTGCCGATGAAAGCTTGCACTTGTTATGTTTAGCTCCAGATGAGAAAAAAATGACTGCCTTTCATTGAAATGTGATGGAAGTCTAGGGGTGTCTCTGAAGGCTATTTAACAAAGTCAGCATGAGATCTGGAGGACATCGCATCTGATACCTTGGAAGATAACCTAATAGAACCTGAAGATCCAAGTTAACTACCATTGGCATCAGCTAAATATCTTGATAGTTTTTGGTGTCAGTAGGGACCCTCTTCCTGTAAATAGAAACCACAAGTGTGCCATAGAACCATGAATGCACGTACAATGCAAATAGCACTGTTAAAATTAATTAATTAAAATTAAATTTTCAGAAACTTACTGTGGACAACAGTAAGTTTTGTTTGCACTGAGTGCTGAATTTGGTGCATTTGAGTGCTATAGTGAGAGTTTGGTGACTGAGGGAGTACAAGGCTTAATTTTTATCTAAAGTATAGTCTTTCTTTTATTTAGTTAATTAACTGAAAATTTGCTGTTTGGTTTAGAAGAAGGTGAATTTTCAATCAGCTTTAATCAAAGGTTTTACTTGTAGGTACTTGCAGCTGGCGCTTGTTAATTAGTTAATTGGATTAGGCCAGTTTTCAGAGGCTAGATTCACAGTATAAAAGTGATCCCCGACAGTGCAGACTTTGTTTGCACCGAGTGCTGAATTTGGTGCATTTGAGTGCTATAGTGCGAGTTTGGTGACTGAGGGAGTGCTGAATTTGGTGCATTTGAGTGCTATAATGAGAGTTTGTCGACTGAGGGAGTGCTGAATTTGGTGCATTTGAGTGCTATAATGAGAGTTTGGCGACTGAGGGAGTTAGGTGAGGAGGGAGTAAGGTGCTCCCTTCATTTTGTTTCCTACATTTCCGCAAAGAGTGAGAAGAGAGCCAGGAGTTTACAGAGAGTGCAGCTGACTGGGAGCAGAGTCGGAGGGCAGAGATCCAGTTGGTCCACAGGGCAGCTATATTCTGTAAGGTAAGAGGGGATGGAGGCTAGGCCAGTTGCATGCTCCTCCTGTTGGATGTGGGTGGTGAGGGATACCACCGGTGTCCCCGCTGACTATACCTGCGGGAAGTGCACCCAACTCCAGCTCCTCAAAGACCGTGTTAGGGAACTGGAGCTGAAGCTGGATGGACTCCGGATCATACGGGAGGCAGAGAGGGTGATAGAGAAGAGTTACAGGGAGGTAACCACACCCAAGGTACAGGACAAGAGTAGCTGGGTTCGTCATGGGAACAAAAACAAACAGGCAGACAGTGCAGGGATCCCTCGTGGGCGTTCCCCTTCAAAACAAGTATACCGTTTTGGATGCTGTTGGGGGGGGGGGGGGGGGGTGGGGGGGATGATGACCTACCGGGGGAAGGCCCTAGCAGCCAGGTCTCTGGCACTGAGTCCGGCTCTGGGGCTAAGAAGGGAAGGGGGGAGAATAGAAAAACAATAGTAGTCGGAGATTCAATGGTTAGGGGAATAGATAGGAGATTCTGTGGTCGCGAGCGAGACTCCCGGAAGGTATGTTGCCTCCCGGGTGCCAGGGCCAGGGATGTCTCGGATCGTATCTTCAGGATCCTTAAGGGGGAGGGGGAGTAGCCAGAAGCCGTGGTGCACATTGGTACCAACGACGTAGGTAGGAAAAGGGGTTTGGAGGTAATAAACGAGTTTAGGGAGTTAGGCTGGAAGTTAAAAGCCAGGGCAGACAGAGTTGTCATCTCTGGTTTGTTGCCGGTGCCACGTGATAGCGAGGCTAGGAATAGGGAGAGAGTGCAGCTGAACACGTGGCTGCAGGAATGGTGTAGGAGGGAGGGCTTCAGGTATTTGGATAATTGGAGCGCATTCTGGGGAAGGTGGGACCTATACAAGCAGGACGGGTTGCATCTGAACCAGAGGGGCACCAATATCCTGGGAGGGAGGTTTTCTAGTATTCTTCGGGAGGGTTTAAACTAATTTGGCAGGGGAATGGGAACCAGATTTGTAGTCCAGCAACTAAGCTAGCCGATATTCAGGACGCCAAAGCGTGTAGTGAGGCAGTGGGAAAGGGAACACTGACAAAGGAGAGTACTTGCAGGCACGGAGATGGGTTGAAGTGTGTATACTTCAAAGCAAGAAGCATCAGGAATAAGTTGGGTGAACTTAAGGCATGGATCGGTACTTGGGACTATGATGTGGTGGCCATCACGGAAACTTCGATAGAAGAGGGCAGAAATGGTTGTTGGAGGTCCCCGGTTATAGATGTTTCAATAAGATTAGGCAGGGTGGTAAAAGAGGTGGGGGGGGGGGTGGCATTGTTAATTAGAGATAGTATAACAGTTGCAGAAAGGAAGTTTGAGGAGTATCTGCCTGTTGAGGTAGTATGGGTTGAAGTCAGAAATAGAAAAGGAGCAGTCACCTTGTTAGGAGTTTTTTATAGGCCCCCCAATAGTAGCAGAGATGTGGAGGAACAGATTGGGAAACAAATTTTGCAAAGGTGCAGAAGTCACAGGGTAGTCATGGGTGACTTTAACTTCCCAAACATTGAGTGGAAACTCTTTAGATCAAATAATTTGGATGGGGTGGTGTTTATGCAGTGTGTCCAGGAAGCTTTTCTAACACAGTATGTAGATTGTCCGACCAGAGGGGAGGCAATATTGGATTTGGTACTGGGTAATGAACCAGGGCAAGTGATAGATTTGTTAGTGGGGGAGCATTTTGGAGATAGTGACCACAATTCTGTGACTTTCACTTTAGTAATGGAGAGGGATAGGTGCGTGCAACAGGGCAAGGTTTACAATTGGGGGAAGGGTAAATACGATGTTGTCAGACAAGAATTGAAGTGCATAAGTTGGGAACATAGGCTGTCAGTGTCAGGGAAGAACACAAGTGAAATGTGGAACTTGTTCAAGGAACAGGTACTAAGTGTCCTTGATATGCATGTCCCTGTCAGGCAGGGAAGAGATGGTTGAGTGAGGGAACCATGGTTGACAAGAGAGGTTGAATGTCTTGTTAAGAGGAAAAAGGAGACTTATGTAAGGCTGAGGAAACAAGGTTCAGACAGGGCGCTGGAGGGATACAAGATAGCCAGGAGGGAACTGAAGAAAGGGATTAGGAGAGCTGAGAGAGGGCATGAACAATCTTTGGCGGGTAGGATCAAGGAAAACCCCAAGGCTTTTTACACATATGTGAGAAATATGAGAATGACTAGAGCGAGGGTAGGTCCGATCAAGGACAGTAGCGGGAGATTGTGTATCGAGTCTGAACAGATAGGAGAGGTCTTGAACGAGTACTTTTCTTCTGTATTTACAAATGAGAGGGGCCATATTGTTGGAGAGGACAGTGTGAAACAGACTGGTAAGCTCGAGGAAATACTTGTTAGGAAGGAAGATGTGTTGGGCATTTTGAAAAGCTTGAGGATAGACAAATCCCCCGGGCCTGACGGGATATATCCAAGGATTCTATGGGAAGCAAGAGATGAAATTGCAGAGCCGTTGGCAATGATCTTTTCGTCCTCACTGTCAACAGGGGTGGTACCAGGGGATTGGAGAGTGGCGAATGTCGTGCCCCTGTTCAAAAATGGGACTAGGGATAACCCTGGGAATTACAGGCCAGTTAGTCTTACTTCGGTGGTAGGCAAAGTAATGGAAAGGGTACTGAAGGATAGGATTTCTGAGCATCTGGAAAGACACTGCTTGATTAGGAATAGTCAGCACGGATTTGTGAGGGGTAGGTCTTGCCTTACAAGTCTTATTGAATTCTTTGAGGAGGTGACCAAGCATGTGGATGAAGGTAAAGCAGTGGATGTAGTGTCCATGGATTTTCATAGATTATCATAGAATTTACAGTGCAGAAGGAGGCCATTCGGCCCATCGAGTCTGCACCGGCTCTTGGATAGAGCACGCTACCCAAGGTCAATACCTCCACCCTATCCCCATAAACCAATAACCCCACCCAACACTAAGGGCAATTTTGGACACTAAGGGCAATTTATCATGGCCAATCCACCTAACCTGCACATCTTTGGACTGTGGGAGGAAACCGGAGCACCCGGAGGAAACCCACGCACACACGGGGAGGATGTGCAGACTACGCACAGACAATGACCCAAGCCGGAATCGAACCTGGGACCCTGGAGCTGTGAAGCAATTGTGCTATCCACAAGGCTACCGTGCTGCCCCACGGTAAGGTTTAGTAAGGCATTTGATAAGGTTCCCCATGGTAGGCTTATGCAGAAAGTAAGGAGGCATGGGATAGTGGGAAATTTGGCCAGTTGGATAACGAACTGGCTAACCGATAGAAGTCAGAGAGTGGTGGTGGATGGCAAATATTCAGCCTGGATCCCAGTTACCAGCGGCGTACCGCAGGGATCAGTTCTGGGTCCTCTGCTGTTTGTGATTTTCATTAATGACTTGGATGAGGGAGTTGAAGGGTGGGTTAGTAAATTTGCAGACGATACGAAGATTGGTGGAGTTGTGGATAGTGAGGAGGGCTATTGTCGGCTGCAAAGAGACATAGATAGGATGCAGAGCTGGGATGAGAAGTGGCAGATGGAGTTTAACCCTGAAAAGTGTGAGGTTGTCCATTTTGGAAGGACAAATATGAATGCAGAATACAGGGTTAACGGTAGAGTTCTTGGCAATGTGGAGGAGCAGAGAGATCTTGGGGTCTATGTTCATACATCTTTGAAAGTTGCCACTCAAGTGGATAGAGCTGTGAAGAAGGCCTATGGTGTGCTGGCATTCATTAACAGAGGGATTGAATTTAAGAGCCGAGAGGTGATGATGCAGCTGTACAAAACTTTGGTAAGGCCACATTTGGAGTACAGTGTACAGTTCTGGTCGCCTCGTTTTAGGAAGGATGTGGAAGCTTTGGAAAAGGTGCAAAGGAGATTTACCAGGATGTTGCCTAGAATGGAGAGTAGGTCTTACGAGGAAAGGTTGAGGGTGCTAGGCCTTTTCTCATTAGAACGGAGAAGGATGAGGGGCGACTTGATAGAGGTTTATAAGATGATCAGGGGAATAGATAGAGTAGACAGTCAGAGACCTTTTCCCCAGGTGGAACAAAGCATTACAAGGAGACATAAATTTAAGGTGAATGGTGGAAGATATAGGGGGGATGTCAGAGGTAGGTTCTTTACCCAGAGAGTAGTGGGGGCATGGAATGCACTGCCTGTAGAAGTAGTTGAGTCAGAAACATGAGGGACCTTCAAGCAGCTGTTGGATAGGTACATGGATTACGGTAGAATGATATAGTGTAGATTAATTTGTTCTTAGGGGCAGCACGGTAGCATTGTGGATAGCACAATTGCTTCACAGCTCCAGGGTCCTAGGTTCGATTCCAGCTTGGGTCACTGTCTGTGCGGAGTCTGCACATCCTCCCCGTGTGTGCGTGGGTTTCCTCCGGGTGCTCCGGTTTCCTCCCACAGTCCAAAGATGTGCAGGTTAGGTGGATTGGCCATGATAAATTGCCCTTAGTGTCCAAAATTGCCCTTAGTGTTGCGTGGAGGTGTTAACCTTGGGTAGGGTGCTCTTTCCAAGAGCCGGTGCAGACTCAATGGGCCGAATGGCCTAGTTCTGCACTGTAAATTCTATGATAATCTATGATTAATCTAGGACAAAGGTTCGGCACAACATCGTTTGCCGAAGGGCCTGTTCTGTGCTGTATTTTTCTATGTTCTATGTTCTAACAGAGAGACAACAAGTTTTGCCTACAAGCAATGCCATGTAATCAAACTAATATTTGCATCTAATAGTAAAATGATCCTCTTATTTTCACAGTAACTTCATTGCAGTGTTAATGTAAACCTACTTGTGACACAAATAAAGATTATTATTATTATAAACTATACCCTCAGCTCAGACTCACCATCTTCAAAATCTGAACCAGAATCAGTGATCCAATGCATTTCATAGCCAAGTGAGACAACAGCTTGTCTGGACAACCAAACAGTGGAACCTAAGGACAGAATACATCATGTATCACTCAGAATTTCAAGACTGCAGCAATTAATAAAAGTAAATAGGAAGGTTGTGGAATAATTCAGTTTCTTTACATATCCTGTCAACATCTTCCACTGTTCTGATCCTGGGCTGAATAAACTTTAACTGAATATTCATCCAAAATGGACATATTTTAGAATTTATTTATGATTTTCTCCAGTTTCCTGACCTGCCTTGGGGTCCAGTTTCACAATGCTAAAGAGGGTGAAGGGGCCTTCTGGTCGAGAATGTGTGTCAAGCCTCTGCATGTCCTGATGGAAGAGGAAGAGAGGGCAGGAAAGCCTCCTGCATTTTAAACTGTACCTATCCAGGACTAGTGAATTATCTGTGAAGGATGGAGAATCACAGTCTGAAAAGATTTTGGTTCAACAGAAAGACCGAATGAAGTCACTATCCACGCCAAGAGTGATCAAAATCCTTGAGACTGGTTGGAGTGGCGACATCTTTTTAAAAAATATATATTTTATTCAAGATTTTTGGCCAAACATAACAGTACGTAGTGTTTCTTTTACACAACAATAAAGCAATATAAATAACAGTGGCCAATTTTAAACAAATAAATAAATAATATATAAACAAAAACAAAACTGAATGGCAACTGCCTTGTCCAAAATAAATACTCTCCAAAAATACAATCCAACAATCCAATATACAATTACCTATAACAACTACCTATACATATTATACATATACAATAACATCTCTGAGAGTCCGTTCGATTCCCCCCCCGCCCCTCCCCCTCCCCTCCCTCCCTCCCCCTCTCCCCCCCTCCCCCCCCTCCCCCCTCCCCCCTCCCCCCTCCCCCTCCTCCCCTCCCCCCCCTCCCCTCCCCCCTCCCCTCCTCCCCCCCCTCCCCTCCTCCCCCCCTCCCCTCCTCTCCCCCCTCCCCCCCCTCCCCCCCTCCCCTCCTCCCCCCCCTCCCCTCCTCCCCCCCTCCCCTCCTCTCCCCCCTCCCCCCCCTCCCCTCCCCCCCTCCCCTCCTCCCCCCTCCCCCCTCCTCCTCTCCCCCCCCCTCTCCCCCCCTCTCTCCCCCCCCTCTCTCCCCCCCTCCCCCTCTCTCCCCCCCTCCCCCCCCTCTCCCCCCCCCTCCCCTCTCTCCCTCCCTCTCTCCCCCCCCCCTCTTCCCCCCCCCCCTCTGTCCCCCCCCCCTCTTTCCCCCCCCCCCTCTTTCCCCCCCCCCTCTTTCCCCCCCCCTCTTTCCCCCCCCTCTTTCCCCCCCCTCTTTCCCCCCCCCTCTTCCCCCCCCCTCTCTCTCTCCCCCCCTCTCTCTCCCCCCCCTCTCTCTCCCCCCCCCTCTCTCTCTCCCCCCCCTCTCTCTCTCCCCCCCCCTCTCTCTCTCCCCCCCTCTCTCTCTCCCCCCCCTCTCTCTCTCCCCCCCCTCTCTCTCTCCCCCCCCCTCTCTCTCTCTCTCTCCCCCCCCCCTCTCCCCCCCCTCTCTCTCTCCCCCCCCCTCTCTCTCTCCCCCCCCCCTCTCCCCCCCCTCTCTCTCTCCCCCCCCCCTCTCCCCCCCCTCTCTCTCTCCCCCCCCCTCTCTCTCCCCCCCTCTCTCTCCCCCCCCCTCTCTCTCCCCCCCCCTCTCTCTCCCCCCCCCTCTCTCCCCCCCCCCCCCTCTCTCTCCCCCCCCCCCTCTCTCTCCCCCCCCCCTCTCTCTCCCCCCCCCTCTCTCTCCCCCCCCCTCTCTCTCCCCCCCCCTCTCTCTCCCCCCCCCCTCCCCCCCCTCTCTCCCCCCCCCTCTCTCCCCCCCCCTCCCTCTCTCCCCCCCTCCCTCTCCCCCCCCCCCCCCTCCCCCCTATCCTGCGCCGGGCTACTAGGGACGCAAAGGCCAACACGTCAGCCTCTCTCGCCTCCTGCACTCCCGGCTCTTCTGCAACCCCAAATAAAGCCAACCCCCAGCTTGGTTCGACCCGGACCCCCACCACCTTCGAAAGCACCTTTGCCACCCCCACCCAGAACCCCTGTAGTGCCGGGCATGACCAGAACATGTGGGTGTGATTCGCTGGGCCTCTCGAGCATCTCGCACACCTATCCTCTACCCCAAAAAATTTACTGAGCCGTGCTCCAGTCATATGCGCCCTGTGTAACACCTTAAATTGTATCAGGCTTAGCCTGGCACACGAGGACGATGAGTTTACCCTACGTAGGGCATCAGCCCACAGCCCCTCCTCAATCTCCTCCCCCAGCTCCCCTTCCCACTTCCCTTTCAGCTCATCCACCATGATCTCCCCCTCGTCCCTCATTTCCCTGTATATGTCCGACACCTTACCATCCCCCACCCATGTCTCTGAGAACACTCTATCCTGCACCTCCTGCGTCGGGAGCTGCGGGAATTCCCTCACCTGTTGCCTCGCGAAAGCCCTCAATTGCATGTACCGAAATGCATTCCCTTGGGGCAACCCATATTTTTCCGTCAGCGCTCCCAGACTCGCAAACGTCCCATCTACAAACAGATCTCTCAGTTGTACTACCCCAGCTCTTTGCCATGCTCAAAATCCCCCATCGGGAGGACCACCATTTTAACCACCTGCACCCTACCTGCCAATGACAGGGACACCGTGTCCCATCTCTTAAAGTCCTCCTCCATCTGTTCCACTAACCGCGTTAAATTAAGCCTGTGTAATGTACCCCAATTCTTGGCTATCTGGATCCCCAAGTACCGGAAGTCCCTTGTTACCTTCCTCAACGGTAAGTCCTCTATCTCTCTGCTCTGCTCTTCTGGATGCACCACAAACAACTCACTTTTCCCCATGTTCAGTTTGTACCCTGAAAAATCCCCAAGTATCCGCATTATCTCTGGCATCCCCTCCGCCGGGTCCGCCACATATAGCAACAAATCATCCGCATACAGAGATACCCGGTGTTCTTCTCCCCCCCCTGAGTACTCCCCTCCACTTCCTGGAACCCCTCAATGCTATGGCCAGGGGTTCAATCGCCAGTGCAAACAATAACGGGGACAGAGGACATCCCTGCCTCGTCCCTCTATGGAGCCGAAAATAGTCAGACCCCCGTCCATTCGTGACCACGCTCGCCATCGGGGCCCTATACAGCAACTGTACCCACCTGATATACCCATCCCCAAAACCAAATCTCCTCAGCACCTCCCACAAATAATCCCACTCCACTCTATCAAATGCTTTCTCGGCATCCATCGCCACCACTATCTCCGCTTCCCCCTCTGGTGGGGGCATCATCATTACCCCTAACAGCCTCCGTATATTTGTATTCAGCTGTCTCCCCTTCACAAACCCAGTTTGGTCTTCATGAACCACCCCCGGGACACAATCCTCTATCCTCATTGCCATTACCTTGGCCAGAATCTTAGCGTCCACATTCAGGAGGGAAATGGGCCTGTAGGATCCGCATTGCAGCGGGTCTTTTTCCTTCTTTAGGAGGAGCGATATCGTTGCCTCCGACATAGTCGGGGGCAACTGCCCCCTTTCCCTCGCCTCATTAAAGGTTCTCATCAGTAGCGGGGCCAGCAAGTCCATATATTTCCTATAGAATTCAACTGGGAATCCGTCTGGTCCCGGGGCCTTCCCCGCCTGCATACTCCCAATCCCTTTCACCACTTCCTCCGTCTCAATCTGTGCTCCCAGTCCCACCCTCTCCTGCTCCTCCACCTTGGGAAATTCCAGCTGATCCAGAAAGCACATCATTCTCTCCTTCCCATCCGGGGGCTGAGCTTCATATAATCTTTCGTAAAATGCCTTGAACACTCCATTCACTCTCTCCGCTCCCCGCTCCATCTCTCCTTCCTCATCTCTCACCCCCCCTATCTCCCTCGCTGCTCCCCATTTCCTCAGTTGGTGGGCCAGCAACCTGCTCGCCTTCTCCCCATATTCGTACTGTACACCCTGTGCCTTCCTCCATTGTGCCTTTGCATTACCTGTAGTCAACAAGTCAAATTCTACATGTAGCCTTTGCCTTTCTCTGTACAGTCCCTCCTCCGGTGCCTCCGCATATTGTCTGTCCACCCTCAGTAGTTCTTTCAACAACCTTTATGTGCCCTAGTAGATATCAGCTCCCCTCTAACCACTGCTTCAGCGCCTCCCAGACCACTCCCACCTGTACCTCCCCATTATCATTGAGTTCCAAGTACCTTTCAATACACCCCCTCACCCTTAAGCACACCCCCTCATCTGCCAATAATCCCATGTCCATTCTCCAGGGTGGACGCTGTTGTTTTTCTTCCCCTATCTCCAGGTCCACCCAATGTGGAGCATGATCCGAAATGGCTATAGCCGTGTACTCCGTCCCCGTCACCTTTGGGATCAGTGCCCTTCCCAGAACAAAAAAGTCTATCCGTGAATAAACTTTGTGGGAGTGGTGACATCTTGAACGACTGCAGTCCCGGACCATGGCACCAATGGGGGCAAGGGACCCCACAGGAGGGAACATTAGCATTCATTGTCATTACCATCGCTGAATCCCTCACTATCAATATCCTGGGATTTACCATTGACCAGAAACTGAACTGGACTAGCCACCATATAACCAATGTAACTGTAAGAGCAAGTCAAAGGCGAGGAATTCTATGGTGAGTAACTCATCTCCTGACTCCCCAAAGCCAGTCTACCATCTACAAGATACAAGTCAGGGGTGTGATGGAATACTATCCCCTTCCTGGATGAGTGCAGCTCCAACAACACTCAAAAAGCTCAACACCATCCAGGACAAAACAGGCTTGCTTGATTGCTCCCCCTTCCAGAAACATTCACTCCCTCCACCACCAATGCAGTGGCAGCCATGTGTACCATCTACAAGATGCACTGCAGGAACACACCAAGGCTCCTTAGGCGGCACTTTCTGACCACAAAACTACCACATTGTCAGAAAAATCCATCTGGTTCACTGATGTCATTTAAGGAAGGAAATGTGCTGTCCTTATCTGGTTTGGCCGATGTGTAACTTCGGACCCGTGGCAGAGTTTGGAAATATTGTAAACATTGAAGAGGCGGCATGGTGGTGTAGTGGTTAGCACTGATGGCTCACGCGCTGAGGACCCGGGTTCCATCCCGGCCCTGGGTCACTGTCTGTGTGGAGTTTGCACATTCTCCCCGTATCTGCGTGGCTCTCACCCACGACCCAAGGATGTGCAGGTAGGTGGACTAACCACGCTAAATTGTCCCTTAATTGGGAAAAAAATAATTGGATACTCTAAATACATAAATTTTTTAAATTAAAAACATTGAAGAGGATGGTGGAAGACTTCAGGATGCAATAGACCAAGAAATGGGAAGATTTGCGGCAGATTGAATTCAGCATGGAGAAGTAGGAGTGATCCATTTTGGTAGGAAAAATGGGAAAAGGCGATAAGAACTAAATGATACCACTTTTAAGGGGTGTGAGAACAGGGAGACTTGAGCTTTGAAGGTGAGATGTGTGAGAGCTGACAAAAAAAATGAGGGATCTCTGGCTTTATTAATAGAGCAAGCAAGTTAAACTTTTGAAATATTGCATTTAATACTATGCACCACTTTTTAGGAAGATGCTAAATGGAGGTTTGTTGGAATGGTATGAGGGACGAAAGCTTTAAGGGAGAGCAGATGGGAAACTTAGAGAGCAGCAGGGAAGGACTGAAAGATAATGGAGCATGACATGAGAAGATGTTTGATGTTTGCAGGGATATCACGTAACAGGAAATCATTAACCGAGCCAAGTTCATGAAGACATCTGAAAACAAAAGCAAGAAATTAAAAGTGAATAATGAAAATGTATGATGTGAGCGTGGAACATAGTATGGATGGGTTTTTAATGAGTTGTAACTTTCAAACCGTTGATGGAAGGAGGCTAGGTCGAGCCTCAAGGTGATAAATGCATAGATCACAGTTTCAGAAGGGGGTGGAAAATGTTAGATATGGAAGAACACAGGTTTGGTAAAAGAATGGAACTTTGGGGTCAGGTGAAGAGGAAAGAAGCTGAGGTTGGGGGTCCAGCAGGATGTTAAAGTTTCACACTTAGCAGGCAAAGTGAGTGGCAGTCTACAGTACAATGAAACTAAACTGGAGGTAGATTGGGGGAGACTATTGGCAGACAAAGGGACGGCTGGTAAATGGGAGGCTTTTAAAAATGTGTTAACCAGGGTGCAGGGTAAGCACATTCCCTTTAGAGTGAAGGGCAAGGCTGGTAGAAGTAGGGAACCCTGGATGACTCGAGATATTGAGACTCTGGTCAAAAAGAAGAAGGAGGCATATGACGTACATAAGCAACTGGGATCAAGTGGATCCCTTGAAGAGTATAGAGATTGTCGAAATAGAGTTAAGAGGGAAATCAGGAGGGCAAAAAGGGGACATGAAATTGCTTTGGCAAATAATGCAAGGGTGAATCCAAAGAGATTCTACAGATACATAAAGGGGAAAAGAGTAACTAGGGACAGAGTAGGGCCTCTTAAGGATCAACAAGGGCATCTATGTGCAGAGCCACAAGAGTTGGGTGAGATCCTGAATGAATATTTCTCATCGGTATTCACGGTGGAGAAAGGCATGGATGTTAGGAAACTAAGGGAAATAAATAGTGATGTCTTGAGAAGTGTGCATATTACAGAGGAGGAGGTGCTGGAAGTCTTAAAGCGCATCAAGGTAGATAAATCCCCGGGACCTGATGAAATGTATCCCAGGATGTTGTGGGAGGCTAGGGAGGAAATTGCGGGTCCCCTAACCGAGATATTTGAATCATCGGCAGCCACAGGTGAGGTGCCTGAAGATTGGAGAGTGGCGAATGTTGTGCCCTTGTTTAAGAAGGGCAGCAGGGAAAAGCCTGGGAACTACAGACCGGTGAGCCTAATGTCTGTAGTAGGTAAGTTGCTAGAAGGTATTCTGAGAGACAGGATCTACAAGCATTTAGAGAGGCAAGGACTGATTTGGGGCAGTCAGCATGGCTTTGTGCGTGGAAAATCATGTCTCACAAATTTGATTGAGTTTTTTGAGGGAGTGACCAAGAAGGTAGATGAGGGCAGTGCAGTAGACGTTGTCTACATGGACTTTAGCAAGGCCTTTGACAAGGTACCGCATGGTAGGTTGTTGCAGAAGGTTAAAGCTCACGGGATCCAGGGTGAGGTTGCCAATTGGATTCAAAATTGGCTGGACGACAGAAGGCAGAGGGTGGTTGTAGAGGGTTGTTTTTCAAACTGGAGGCCTGTGACCAGTGGTGTCCCTCAGGGATCGGTGCTGGGTCCACTGTTATTTGTGATTTATATTAATGATTTGGATGAGAATTTAGGAGGCATGGTTAGTAAGTTTGCAGATGACACCAAGATTGGTGGCACAGTGGATAGTGAAGAAGGTTATCTAGGATTGCAACGGGATCTTGATCAATTAGGCCAGTGGGCCGACGAATGGCAGATGGAGTTTAATTTAGATAAATGTGAGGTGATGCATTTTGGCAGATCGAATCAGGCCAGGACCTACTCAGTTAATGGTATGGCGTTGGGGAGAGTTATAGAACAAAGAGATCTAGGAGTACAGGTTCATAGCTCCTTGAAGGTGGAGTCGCAGGTGGACAGGGTGGTGAAGAAGGCATTCGGCATGCTTGGTTTCATTGGTCAGAACATTGAATATAGGAGTTGGGACGTCTTGTTGAAGTTGTACAAGACATTGGTACGGCCACACTTGGAATACTGTGTGCAGTTCTGGTCACCCTATTATAGAAAGGATATTATTAAACTAGAAAGAGTGCAGAAAAGATTTACTAGGATGTTGCCGGGACTTGATGGTTTGAGTTATAAGGAGAGGCTGGATAGACTGGGACTTTTTTCCCTGGAGCGTAGGAGGCTTAGGGGTGATCTTATAGAGGTCTATAAAATAATGAGGGGCATAGATAAGGTAGATAGTCAACATCTTTTCCCAAAGGTAGGGGAGTCTAAAACTAGAGGGCATAGGTTTAAGGTGAGAGGGGAGAGATTCAGAAGGGCCCAGAGGGGCAATTTCTTCACTCAGAGGGTAGTGAGTGTCTGGAATGGGCTGCCAGAGGTAGTAGTAGAGGCGGGTACAATTGTGTCTTTCAAAAAGCATTTAGATGGTTACATGGGTAAGATGGGTATAGAGGGTTATGGGCCAAGTGCGGGCAACTGGGACTAGCTTAATGGTAAAAACTGGGCGGCATGGACTGGTTGGGCCGAAGGGTTGTTTCCATGCTGTAAACTTCTATGATTCTATGATTCTATGACTAGGCACATATATACCTCGGCTACGAAGGAGAAGGTTCTGGGGAAACTGAAAGGTCTGAAGGTGGATAAGTCACCTGGACCGGATGGACTACACCCCAGGGTAGGAAATTGTGGAGGCATTGGTCACGATCTTTCAGGAATCACTGGAGGCAGGAAGGGTCCCAGAAGACTGGAAATTGGCTAATGTAACACCACTGTTTAAGAAGGGAGGGAGCCAGCAGACGGGAAACTATAGGCCGGATAGCCTTACGTTGCTCATTGGTAAGCTTTTAGAGTCTGTTATTAAAGATGAGATCGCGAAGTACTTGGAAGTGCATGGTAAAATAGGACTGAGTCAGCACCGCTTTGTCAAAGGGAAGTCGTGTCTGACAAATCTGTTAGAGTTCTTTGAGGAGGTAACAAGCAAGTTAGACAAAGGAGAACCAGTGGACGTGATTTATTTAGATTTCCAGAAGGCCTTTGACAAGGTGCCACATAGGAGACTGTTAAATAAGTTAAAAGCCCATGGTGTTCAGGGTAAGATCCTGGCATGGATAGAGGATTGGCTGACTGGCAGAAGGCAGAGAATGGGGATAAAGGGGTCTTTTTCAGGATGGCAGCCAGTGACTAGTGGTGTGCCTCAGGCATCTGTGCTTGGACCATATCTTTTCACAATATACATTAATGATCTGGAAGGAACTGAAGGCACTGTTGCTAAGTTTGCAGATGATACAAAGATCTGTAGAGGGACAGGTAGTACTGAGGAAGCAAGGGGGCTGCAGAAGGATTTGGACAAGCTAGGAGAGTGGGCAATGAATTGGTAAATGAAATACAATGCGGAAAAGTGTGAAGTTATGCACTTTGGAAGGAGGAGTCTAGGCATAGACTATTTTCTAAATTGGAAAATGCTTAGGCAATCAGAAGCACAAAGGGACTTGGGAATCGTTGTTCACGATTCTCTTAAGGTTTATGTGTAGGTTCAGTCGGCAGTTAAGAAGGCAAATGCAATGTTAGCATTCATGTCAGGAGGGCTAGAATACAAGACCAGGGATTACTTCTGAGGATGTATAAGGCTCTGGTCAAACCCCATTTGTAGTATTGAGAGCAGTTTTGGGCCCCGTATCTAAGGAAGGATGTGCTGGCCTTGGAAAGGGTCCAGAGGAGATTCACAAGAATGATTCTTGGAATGAAGAACTTGTCTTATGAGGAACAGTTGCGGACTCTGGATCTGTACTCGTTGGAGTTTAGAAGGATGAGGGGGGATTTTATTGAAACTTACAGGATACTGCGAGGCCTGGATAGAGTGGAATGGGAGAGGATGTCCACTTGTAGGAAAACCTAGAACCAGAGGACACCATCTCAGACTAAAGGGACGATCCTTTAAAACAGAGATGGGGAGGAATTTCTTCAGCCAGAGGGTGGTGACTCTGTGGAACTCTTTGCCACAGAAGGCTGTGGAGTTCAAATCACTGAGTGTCTTTAAGACAGAGATAGATAGGTTCTTGATTTATAAGGGGATCAGGGGTTACGGGGAGTAGGCAGGAGAATGGGGATGAGAAAATATCAGCCATTATTGAATGGCGGAATGGGCAGCACGGTGGCGCAGTGGGTTAGCCCTGATGCCTCGCGGCACCGAGGTCCCAGGTTCGATCCCGGCTCTGGGTCACTGTCCGTGTTGAGTTTGCACATTCTTCCCGTGTTTGGGTGGGTTTCGCCCCCACAACCCAAAAATGTGCAGGCTAGGTGGATTGGCCACACTAAATTGCCCCTTAATTGGAAAAAATGAATTGGGTACTCTAATTTTTTTTTTAATGATTGCACGGTAGCATTGTGGATAGCACAGTTGCTTCACAGCTCCAGGGTCCCAGGTTCGATTCCGTCTGTGCGGAGTCTGCACATCCTCCCCGTGTGTGCATGGGTTTCCTCCGGGTGGTCCAGTTTCCTCCCACAGTCCAAAGATGTGCAGGTTAGGTGGATTGGCCATGATAAATTGTCCTTAGTATCCAAAATAGCCCTTAGTGCTGGGTGGGGTTACTGGGTTATGGGGATAGGGATAGGGTGGAGGTGTTGATCTTGGGTGGGGTGCTCTTTCCAAGAGCCGGTGCAGACTCGATGGGCCGAATGGCCTCCTCCTGCACTGTACATTCTATATCTATATTCTATATTGAATGGCGGAGCAGACTCATGGGCCAAGTGGCCTAATTCTGCTCCGATGTCTTATGGTCTTTTCGTCCAAGAGGTCAGAGGCTAGAAATCCTGCGGCAAGTAACGTACCTCTTGACTTCTCAAAGCCTGTCCACCATCTACAAGGCACAGGTCAGGAGTGTGATGGAATACTCTCCACTTGCCTGGATGAGTGCGGCTCCAACAACACTCAAGAAGCTTGACACCAGCCAGAACAAAGCAGCCTGCTTGATTGGCTCCCTTCCATAAATATTCGCTCCCTCCACCACCAATGTACAGTAGCAGCCATGTGTATCATCCACAAGATGCACTGCAGGAACTCATTGTGGCTCTTTAGGTAGCATCTTCCAATCCCATAACCACTACCATCAGAAGGACAAGGTCAGCAGATAGCTGGGTACATCACCACCTGGAAGTTCCCCTCCAAGTTACTCACCATCCCGACTTGGAAATAAATCACCGTTCCTTCACTGTCGCTGGGTGAAAATCCTGGAACTCACTCCTTAACAACACAGTGGGTGTACCCGAATAACATGGACTGCAGCGGTTCAAAAAAGCAGCTCACCACCACCTTCAGGGCATTTAGGGATGGGCAACAAATGCTATCCTAGCCAGTGAAGCTCACATCCCTTAAAAATGAATTGAAAAAGATTGTCAGCTATACTTCACACTCAATGGCTGACTCACAGATCAGTAGTGCAGGCTAACCTCAACCTAAAGCAATTAGTTCCACAAAGTATTCAGAAACAATATCTCAAATTAACTGAACGTAATCTTTCAAATAATGAATAGTACAAGGAAAGATAGCAGAACTTAATCATGCTTGGGCATACTGTGTACAGTTCTATCTCCAATAGAAACACTGGAAAAGGTGGGAAAAAGATGCGCAAGAATAATACAAGAACCAAGAGGGTACAATTATAAGGAGAGACTGGGACTCTTGCATTTACGAAGATAAAATTGAGAGGTGACCTGATTGAGCTCAATAATGGAATTTCAAACAATAAATGCACTGATGATGTTTCCACTTGTGGGGAAGACCAGAATTATGGGTCATAAATATAAATAGTCATTAATAAACCCAATTCAGGATTCAGGAGAAACTTCTTGACTCAGAATGGTGAGCATATGGAGCTCTTTACCACAGGACGTTGAGGAAAAAACATGTATTTAAGGAGACGCTAGATAAACAATAAAGAAGGGAATAAGATTGTCCTGGTAGGGTAAAGTGGGAGCAGGCTTGTGCAGAGCATAAAATTGACATGGATTAGTTCAGCTGAATGTGCCAAGATCCCAGACCTGGCCACAACTTTCCGGAGGATACTGGACAAGAATCCCAAACAATTTTTTTGAAATTGTAAAACTGTTAGAAAAGAATTCTGACCAATAGGTATCTTTTATGTTGAAACAAACTTTAATTTAAGCACAGAATTAACTCCATTAACATCATAGAAAATAGCTTTACAATTATCAATTAAAATGTTCTTAAACACAAGGAAAAACATAAACTTACTACCTGTACCTGCTACTAATTCCAATTGAGAAACCCAATGCAGTTAAAATGCCACTTATAAATAAGGTTAACAAAACAGATTACTTGCTTAGTTATGGAGAGGATGTTTGGAGAGACCCTTTCAGGAGCCAAACCAGTGCACTTTTCCTCAACCTAGCAGTAGTTGGCCAAACTGCTGACCAATTTAAAATTATTTGGGCTCATCAGACTCAAATCCTATGGCAAAACTGCAAAACTACACAGGCCTGGCTCCTCCCATCAAATACATCATCTGTTTCTGACTAAGATGTCACATGATCTGCTTAGATCCAACTAAATACAATCCCTCAGATGTTATCTACTCTCCGGGGAATCTCAAGCAACAATAACAATATCCCATTAGCCTTCTATATGTAAATAAGTAAATGGTTAGAGTCAATCATGACCTCACCTTTTATGACGTCTTAATTACAACTTTAACAGACACGGTCTGGATACCTTAAGCTAGGTTCTTTGATAATATTACTGTAACAAACATATACCTTAACCCAGGTTTTTAAAAACCTTGCTGCAACAGATATAAAATAATTTAATAATAAGTACATAATAATTTCCACATTCATCACAAATGTCCTACTTGTGTAATAAAGCATAAAAGAGTGATCAGAATAATCAGTCACACTCACCAGTTTGGATAAAATGTCCATGTCTTCCAACAAAATTCTTATAGCGTTCAGGTATGATTGTCTGACATCTTCATTCAATACTTCAGAATGTACTTTAGAACTCATCATCTGAATCAGGGATACCTGCATCAACAGGATTTCATTCTGACTGCATTTTGTGCTGGAGTTGCTATCACATGACATGCCGTGACTACCCATAGGCAATGTGCTCCCCACTTCAAAATGAAAAACTTGGTTACTTGGTTCGGTAAATTCATTGGTTCCTATGGGAATGTTTGAGTCTTCCATACACATATCAGGAGAAAGGAAAGCTGCCAGTTCCTGGCTGTCCTTGCTTGGCCTCCCTCCCGCCAACAACTCCTTGTAGAATTGATGAAGACGTGGCAAGTATTTCCCCATCATTCTGTATCACTGGTTGACCATCCCCCACGTTGAATGTTGGCTGGAACTTGGAAAAGAGAAAACAGTGTAATTACGAAAGCAAAACATTCAACTGGGAAAGTGACTGAAGTTGCACTAACATTAGTGCTTGGACTTGATATTTCTGATTTACAATGAAAAGCCTGGATATTCAAATATGAAAGCGTCTCAGACAGGGAGAGTAGAGGCAGGAAAATACAGCAAAATAATGATATCTGGTTTGAAATCCTTCATGCAGTATAATGAAAGACCATAAGACATAGGAACAGAATTAGGCCACTTGGCCCATCAAGTCTGCTCCGCCATTCAATCATGGCTGATATTTTCTCATCCCCATTTTCCTGCCTTCTACCCATAACCCCTGATTCCCTTATTAATCAAGAACCTATCTATCTCCGTCTTAAAGACACTCAGTGAATTGGCCTTCTGCAATAAAATGTTCCACAGATTCACCACCCTCTGGCTGAAGAAATTCCTCCTCATCTGTTTTTAAGGATCGTCCCTTTAGTCTGAGATGGTGTCCTCTGGTTCTAGTTTTTCCCACAAGTGGAAACATTCTCTCCACGTCCACTCTATCCAGGCCTCGCAGCATCTTGTAAGTTTCAATAAGATCCCCACTCATCCTTCTAAACTCCAACAAGTACAGACCCAGAGTCCTCAAACGTTCCTCATACGACCAGTTCTTCATTCCAGGGATAATTCTTGTGAACCTCCTCTGACCCTTTCCAAGGCCAACACATCCTTCCTTAGATATGGGGCCCAAAACTGCTCACAATACTCCAAATGGGGTCTGACCAGAGCCTTATACAGCCTCAGAAGAACATCCCTGGTCTTGTATTCTAGCCCTCTTGACATGAATGTTAACATTGCATTTGCTTTCTTAACTGCCGACTGAACCTGCACATTAACCTTAAGAGAATCGTGAACAAGAACTCGCAAGTCCCTTTGTGCTTCAGCTTTCCAAAGCATTTCCCCATTTAGAAAATAGCCTATGCCCAAAGTTCTCCTTCCAAAGTGCATAACCTCACACTTTTCCACATTGTATTTCATTTGCCACTTCATTGCCCACTCTCCTAGCTTCTCCAAGTCCTTCTGCAGCCCCCTTCCTTCCTCAATACTACCTGTCCCTCTACAGATCTTTGTATCATCTGCAAATTTAGCAACAGTGCCTTCAGTACCTTCTTCCAGATCATTAATGTATATTGTAAAAAGTTGTGGTCCCAGCACAGACCCCTGAGGCACACCACTAGGCACCGGCTGCCACCCTGAAAAAGACCCCTTTATCCCCACTCTCTGCCTTCTGCCAGTCAGCCAATCCTCTATCCATGCCGGGATCTTACCCTGAACACCATGAGCTCTTAACTTATTTAACAGTCTCCTATGCGGCACCTTGTCAAAGGCCTTCTGGAAATCTAAATAAATCACTGGTTCTCCTTTGTCTAACTTGCTTGTTACCTCCTCAAAGAACTCTAACAGATTTGTCAGTCACGACTTCCCTTTGACAAAGCCGTGCTCAGTCCTATTTTACCATACACTTCCAAGTACTTCGCAATCTCATCTTTAATAACAGACTCTAAAATCTTACCAATAAAGGAGGCAAATAAAATTTAACACTGCCAAATGTATTGTTCATTCATTGAAACATATACATGATGAGAATTCAATGAATAGAATATAATTACCACAGGGAGATTGAGAAAGGAATCAGACAGTGCCAACAGACTCATGATTTTCAGTGCCTGTATAATGTGGTGAGGTGATAAAAATGGCGGAGCAGATAAAACACAAACGTGAACAATGGAAGTCATAGTCATAGAATTTACAGTGCAGGACATTTGGCCTGCAACGGAGCACCCCTACTTAAGCCCACAGCTACACCCTATCCCCGTAACCTCACCTGTTTTGGATACTAAGGGCAATTTAGCATGGCCAATCCACCTAACCTGCACATCTTTGGACTGTGCGAGGAAACCAGAGGATCCAGAGGAAACCCACGCAGACACATGGAGAAAGTGCAAACTCCAGTGACCCAAGCCGAGAATCAAAACTGGGACCCTGGAGCTGTGAAGAGTGCACTGGAGCTGCCCAGGGGCAATTCTGATCACTCAGTCCGGAGAAACATAGGGTGGCACGGTTAAGCACTGCTACCTCACAGCACTAGTGGATTGTCTTAGTGTCCAAAAGATTAGGTGGGATTACGGGGACAGGGTGGTGGAAGGGGGTACACTTTCGGAGGGTCAGTACAGACTCAATGGGCTGAAAGGCCTCCTTCTGCACTGTACGGATAATTTTTAAAAACAGTGCAGGAAACATCCCAACCGTAAAAGAGCTGACATTGAAGGAAAGATTGAACAAATTTCAGTACATGGAAACAAAATATTAAATAGTTTTAAATTGACTCAGATGGCTGCAAAACATGCATGTGGGGGGTAGATTTTATTCGGGGGTTTTCCTGTCTTGATGCTCATTAATCAACATGAGAATGAAAGGGGTGAGTGAGGGGCGGACCCGGCATAGGGGCCCTCGCCCTCGCCCGGGCCGATCTCCTTCCTCCCTCCCCGGCCCACCCGCCGGCCCCGGGCCCGGGCCTCGACGGTCACCAACCTGAGCAGCCTCAAACGGCCCATCACTCGGCGCAGGCGCACAATTAGGCATCTCTGCACAATCAGACAAGGGCTAGCGGGAGGGGACAAGAAGGGGCGGGACCAGAGTGGAGGGGGTGGAGCCAGGAAGGAAGGGGCGGGGCCAGGAAGGAAGGGGCGGGGCCAGAGTGGAAGGGGCAGGGAGGTGGGGAGTGGGGAAGGATTGGTTTGATGTACAAGATTAAAATCAGGTTTGAGTAGGGAGCCTGTGTGTGGAATTTTTACATTTCTCCCCAGGTGGGGAGGTCACCCTGCCAGCAGAGATGCTGGTTAACAGAAGTGAAATGTGTGAGAAAGCCACTGTGAGGGAGGGGGGTTGGGTTTTGTTGCTAACTTTTGGTTGGGTCTTAATTCGTAATTTGCTCTGTTTGTTTAACCTTTGCTCTAGAGTCGCCAGGTATCTTTATGATACCGCCACGAGGATCAAGTTCAAATAATGATCAATAACTCAACACACCAATTAGTAAGATTCAAATCAATACACATTTATTATACACAGTAAATCACTACTCACGCATAAACTCTACTTTCTAGGCTATTCCTATCCCTAAAAGGCCTATACTTAGCTTCGGACTGGCCCACCAGGTCAGGGGAACAAATGGCCTTTCGTTCAAGTCCTGAGTCTGCAGGATTCAAAAGCTGGTATGGATTGGTAGCTAGGAGCGCCTATCTCGTAGTGAGCGTTGACTTGAGACTTACTTGGTTGGCGGCAGCTGGACAGTTCACTCTCAGGGGGTGCTTTGCGTTGCTGAGTGACCCTGTCAAGAAGAACAATTTGAACTTGGGGGCTTTACTTTATAGTCCCCAGGGGCTCCCTGCCCTTCGGGGCGGGCCCCGTACCTGGTTCCAAGTGATTGGACTGCGTTCCGATCACTTGGATCGATTTCTCCAATACTGGAGTTGTTCCCTGATCGCTGGGCGGTCCCTAAATGTCCGTTGGCCTTCCTTTGTCTTGGCTCCTGCTGGCGCCGACGAGTCTGGCTTGGCTTTATTCACCTTAACTGTTGCAATTGTGCCTTGGAATTGCTCATTACTATGCAGATGGCTGCTGGTTTCAGTGCTATCTGGTTTCTTACAGCTTTCAATACACATGATTTCTGTATTTGCTAGTCTTTGCCTGTGTTGGCTGAATTTCCCTTCAGCCTTTGCGGTTCTCCATTTTAAGTTGGGAAGTGGCCAACCCAGTGGCTACACACCCTCCTTGTGATCCCTAACGCGAAGCGTGAAGGATCACATAACTGCATTGTCTTCATTCCCTGACCCGGCGAGCACTCTTCTATGGCCTCTACACTGACCATAACTATGCAAAAAAAAATTTAACTAACAATTTCTAAGTGGCGCTATGTCAAAACAGGGACATGCATTATAAAAAAATTTTTAACGGTACCTCTAACTGTCCTCAATAAACTACACTCACTAAACATTCAGTCATATTAACTTCCTAAACAATACAAAATAATAGCAGCATTTACATTTTTCCTGGCTTGGCAGTCAAACACAGGGGTGTACAATCTTTCCATTTCTTTATTTACAGAAGAACGCAAACGAATGTCCTTTATTATAGATCGAGGGCTTTGGGGTCCTGGGGATAACTGAACATAGGGGATCTTATTCTGTATACCGGGGTGCGAACGCGGTAGGCTCTCATTCTCCATTTCCTCATGCGGATAGTCTGCACGATGCTGCAGAGTATCGGCAACACTAATAGGGATTCGACTACATAGGAAAGGGAGTATATCACACCATGATCATGTGGTGTTGCCTGTTACCGGGCTCTGGGTTCCATGGGGAAGTGAATCATTAACGGTCGGGGGAGGTTGGGGTCAGGGGGTCCGCGTTCGCGCGCAACCGGGTACAAATTGCAATAACCACCAAATACACGTATGACGTCTTCATTATGTCTTCTTTCCTTTTTGTCTCTTCCTTTCCGTTTTGTCTCTTTTCCTGGAGCTTCTGGGGTTCTATGGATCAAGCATAGTGTCTGTTACTATCTTGGTTAATATCTCGTCTTTTAGTATGTCTGTCCTTCAGTGCCAATTCTCCCTTTACAATTTGTCACCATGTGTGACTCCTTCATTTAAAAATTTTTTTTTGAACCGAATATTCAGGACAGGACACACTTAGAAATACTGAAACAGTGCGAGCCGTCTCGAAGGCTGTGCGTTTTACCATCCAAATATTTGAGGATGTAAATAGGGATGGCAACCTAAGGGTTGCCGGGAAACAAAACAAAACTTTTTGACCCAAGGGTGCCGAAATGAGGTGCGTATGGGCCGCAACGGGTAAGAATTGGATGGCATCCCCGGGTAGGACGGCGACCAATGCTGTATGTGCTCTACCCGAGCGTAGCTGACGAGAGGGGGGGTCCTCAGACAGGGGAGAGACCAATGCCGTTTCTCCACTGCCTGAGCCACCGACAAGAACGGGCAAAAATGTAGTCATCGTGGGGGTTGCCGTATTGGTTTTACCTTCGAACCAGAAGAGCAGTTATGAACGGGGGGTCTGTCAAGTTCTCAGCGGTTTCGGCCGATGAGTGTGCGGGCAAGTTCTCATAGGTTTCGGCAGACAAATAATGTGTGGGGCCGTGGAAAAAATTTCCGATCTTACAAACAACATTTAACACTAACAGTAACAAACAACATTAAACAACATGCTGCAGGTTCCATCAGAAAGGACACCGTTTTCTCCCAAGCGGTTCCTTTTTAAAACATCATCTGGACATCTCAGTTATCAGTTGCGAACAGGGTCGCAAAGGGGTTCTCGCTTTGGGAGTCAGACTCAAAGTCGTCATCTTCTCCCGGATGCCATACTCTGGAATGTATAAGGGCTGATAGGGCTGCATGGTGCGATTTGGGGTTCATCTCGTCGTTCCAGACGAGCCTGCATGAATTATCGCGGTGCCAAAGGTGGTGTCTCGTTGTGTGAGGACGGAATCGTCATCGTAGGGCGGTGGTCTTTGGTGGGGTTTGTTGAGGAATGTGATGAGGAAGGGAGCACTCGAATCGTGGTCAGATTCGCTGGGTGTGGGTCCTGTTGCCTGGGGATAGTAGGGAGGCGTGCTGTGGCTATTGTCTGAGTCACAGTCGCTGTCGCTGCTGCTGCTGTCTGTGGGCGTTCGGGGCGGAGTCTAGAGGTCGGGGGTGGAGTCGAGGGCGAGTCCGTGGACGTGGTGGGTGTATTGGGGGAGGGTAGGAATACGTTGGCTGTGGGCGGAGTGTGGTCTACTGCATCGAGCATGACGTGGTGTGCGTGATTGGACTGTGGGCCATATGCCTTAAGCTGGTTAATATGGAACCACGCAGTCTTTCCATTGGGGTACTTCATTTTATAGACGGAGGGGCTTACTTTGTCAGCAATGGAGTATGGACCCGAATACTTCGGTGACAGGAATGTGCTGGGGTTGTAAATTGAGAGCATGACCTGCTGTCCTACCTCAAACTCAGTCGCATGCACTGTCTTGTCGAAACAGGCCTTGCTCTGTTTCTTCCTTGTGCCTAATCTTACTGCGGCTGCTAGCTGAGCCGTTTTCACATTTTCAACTAACTGTTTGACTGCGTTCTCGTGTGTGAGGGCCATCACTTCGGGGCTGGTCAAGTCCAATCCTAATAACAGTTCTGTGCCTTTCATGGGGCGTCCGGTCATGAGAGTGTGCGGGGTGTAACCTGTGGAAGTTGAGACAGTATTTCTCAGAAACATCAGCGCAAAAGGGAGGACTGAATCCCAAGTGGTGTTGTTTTGTTGGACCATTTTTCTGAGGGTTGATTTTAGGGTCTGATTCATGTGCTCCACGATACCACTTGACTGGGGGTGGTATGCGATGTGGAATTTTTGGGTAATGCCAAATATCGTGAGGACGTTCTTCATGACACGTCCCGTAAAATGGGAACCTTGGTCGGATTCAATGTTACGGGGGAGTCCCCATCTCGTAAAGATATGGTGGGTTAAGATCTTTGTGGTGGTCTTTGCCGTGTTCGTTCTGGATGGGAATGCCTCTACCCATTTCGTAAAAGTGTCTATGACGACTAATACGTATTTGTAACCATTCCTGCAAGGGGGCAATGGTCCTATAAAATTGATCTGGAGGTTAGTCCAGGGGCCGTTAACGGGGTGGGTGTGGCTAAGTTGAGCTTTCTTTGTGTATCTGTCCAGATTGTTCTGGGCACAGATAAGGCAATTCTCAACGTAGTGCGTTACGTCTTCTTTTAAACTTGGCCACCAACAGAGCTGCCTGAGGTGGGCTGTAGTGGGATCAATTCCTTGATGTCCATGACTGTCATGGAACAAACAAATAAGTTGATTCCTGTCCTGTTCAGGAACCACATAAAGGGTGTCTTTTAACACCACACCGTCGTGTGTGGTCAGGGCATTTTTAAATCTATGCTGAAAATTTTCCTTTCAAAATCTCCCTGTGATTGTTATCCTGCTTCTGGGCCTGCACTAAATCCTCGATATTAGTCTGCGAGACCTGAACTGCATTCACTGGTACGCTTTCGGGGGGTGTCCAAAAATATCCGTGCCTGGAACCTGCTTTGGCCAGTGCGTCGGCTTTTACATTTCCAGGTGGGGAGGAACCTTAACAATTCCGAATGTCCTGTTCTGTGCTTTTTCTAAAATGTGGCGGAGCAATGGGGCTGAAGGGAGGGGTTTTCCGTCTGCGGAAACAAATCCTCTTGCTTTCCACAGGGGTAGGAATTCTGTAAGGCTGTTGCAGATATAGAGGCTATGTCTGCTGGGCTGGGGAAGGAATCTGGGTGATCTATAATAAACGCAACGGCTGCTAGTTCTCCCGCCTGCGCGCCTAAGTGACCTGGTAGTTTAGTGAGATTTCTTCTAGGGCGCGTCCCTGCGCGTCCTCGACATATATGCTGCATCCTGTAATGCGCTTCCCTTCTAATACTGTGGAAGAACCATCCACATAAATCCTTAAAGGTTCGCACGTGTCTGTGTGCTGGGGGCTCTGGGGTAAACTACCTATCTTTCTGGGGGGTGTTTTCGCAATAAAGGGGCCTGTGTTGTGGTGTAGTGAGATGATTTCACATTCATGGGAGGTGCCTGGGTACTGAAGGTTATCGGCTAATACACATGATTTCTGTATTTGCTAGTCTTTGCCTGTGTTGACTGAATTTCCCTTCAGCCTTTGCGATTCTCCATTTTAAGTCGGGAAGTGGCCAACCCAGGTGGCTACAGTTTTCTTAGTTTGGGATGGAGGAGGCTTGGGGAGGGGTTGGCGGGAGGGCAATAGGTGTGATGTCTGGGGGTGGGGCGAGGTGTTGGAGTCGGGAAGGGGGGAGGGGTTGGAGTCGGGAAAGTGTGCAAGGGGAGGTTGGGGGAAGTGCGGCTGCTGACAGTGAAGGTCTCTGTGGGGCCATCTTGAGTGGGCCTGGAATCTGGGTGGGCCCTGTTGAATTCACTTATGACTAGGGTATGGCTGATCAGGGTGGGGGGCCTGGAGGCCCTTGACCAGACTGGCACATAGAACGTAAGGGTATTGAATGGGCCAAATAAATTATCTTGAGTGTTCTCCCATTTAAACATCGCCCATCGTGAACACAGCCCGGACCATCACACGAACCTGCCTCCCATCCATTGACACCATCTACACCTCCCACTGCCTGGGGATAGCGGGCAGTATAATCAAGGACCCCTCCCACCCGGCTTACTCACTCTTCCAACTTCTTCCATCGGGCAGGAGATACAAAGTCTGAGAACACGCACGAACAGACTCAAAAACAGCTTCTTCCCCACTGTTACCAGACTCCTAAACGACCTTATGGACGGACCTGATTAATACTATACCCCTGTATGCTTCACCCGATGCCAGTGTCTATGTATTTGCATTGTGTACCTTGTGTAATCCGATTATGTATTTTATTTTATTTTATTTTCATGTACTTAATGATCTGTTGGGCTGCTTGCAGAAAAATACTTTTCACTGTGCCTCGGTACACGCGACAATAAACAAATCCAATCCAATCCAAGAGCTTGAAGGTGGGTGTGGTTTTCTTACAGGAGACGCACCTGAGGATTAGGGATCAAACAAGATTGAGGGAAGGATGGGTGGGCCAAGTGTTCCATTCTAGTTTGGCACGAAAACAAGAGGACATGCGTGCTTATCAATAAGAGGGTGGTCTTTTTGATGGGTAACACAGTGGTGGATCCGGCGGGCAGATAAGGGATGGTGAGCGGGAGGTTGGAGGGAGCTCCTGTGGTTTTTGTGAATATGAACACATTGAATTGGGAAGATATGGAGTTTATCAAGAGGGTGCTGGCAGCGGTCCCAGGTCTGGATTTTTATCGGTTGATTATGGGGGAGGGAATTTAATTGGGGGCTTGATCCCAGACTGGACAGGTTGTGCCTCAAATCCCTTATCGACGAAGGAGCTGCTCAGGTTCATGGAGCAGATGGGCCATGGAGATTTAGACACCCGAGGGAGAAGGAGTTCTCTTCTCACATGTGCATCAGGTTTACTCCCGCATTAACTTTTTCATGAGCCAGTTTTCGAGGAAATGAAACCATTTACCCTCAAGAACAAATTGAGTAGTGGGCAGCTCAGTGGTGGAGTGGTTAGCACTGCTGCCTCATGGCGCCAAGGTCCCAGGTTCAATCCCGGCTCTGGGTCACTGTCCGTGTGGAGTTTGCACATTCTCCCCGCGTTTGCGTGGGTTTCGCCCCCACAACCCAAAAATGTGCAGGGAATTGGATTGGTCACGCTAAATTGCACCTTAATTGGAAAAAATTAATTGGGTACTCTAAATTTATAAACAAAAAGAAAAAAAATCACTACAATGAATTCAGTGAAAATTTCCTCATCACCACACTCTGGTGCCTGTTCAGGCACACTGAGGGAGAACTCAGAATGTCCAATTCACCGTCTTTTGGGACTTGTGGGAGGAAACCCACGCAGACACAAGGAGAATTTGCAGACTCCGCACAGATAGTGACCTAAGATGGGAATCAAACCTGGGAGCCTGGTGCTGTGAAGCTACAGTGCTAATCCTCATCTCCTAACTCAGCCTATCCTGCTCTTAATCATCCCAGGAGCTCTCAGCTTTTTACCATGTCACCCTCTGGAAAGGGATTCCCCCTTTAAATCGCCAGGTTGTGAAAGGTACAGCAGAGCACGATAACGTACCAGCCTCCCCGAACAGGCGCCGGAATGTGGCGACTAGGGCCTTTTCATAGTAACTTCATTGAAGCCTACTCGTGACAATAAGCGATTTTCATTTCATTTTCATGATGTGGAACACCCTCTGTGGATAGTACTGCAGAGACCCACCTGAGCGGTCCAAGTATCAGAAAATCATCTTTGTGATGCCAATGGCCTGCTCGATGCTGGATCATGTTGCTTATCTGGCACATTATATCTCTCCTCTGAGTGACTCAGAGGGCGACGTGCTGGTGTCATGAGCCATCGATTGAGTAGGTGGGTACCTCTTATACCCAAGGAGCCATCACTGTCATCGTGAAGGTCCTGAGAATATGTGAGGCATCTGGGAGAGTATCAGGCTATAAGTGTCATTTCAGCTCCCAGGGTACCTGGCGCAAATGATGATCACACCAATTGAGTGTTGATGCAGTGGAATCTTTTCCTGTTAATGAACATCAGACGTTGTTGGCATGGAGCTCCCTCTCCAAAACGTGTGCAATCAATTGCATCCTGTACTCTCAGGAAGCCTGAGACAGCAGGAAACCCCATCCAGGCCTAGAGCCTGCCCAGACTGCATAGAGCCAATGCACCTCATCATTTCCTCCAGCCTCTGCACTGTCTCTTTCTCTACCACCGGGAAGTCCAAACCATCCAAGAATTTTACCATCTCAGAGACCCTTCCGGGGGCTCCGACCTGTAAAACCGCAGTAAAAGGTCTCAAACACCCCTATAAGTATTTTGATTCTCACTTTGGACAGAAGTGGATCTCGATTGGTCCAGTTCCTGATCTTCGCTGACTCTGGCAATTTGTTAAAAGATTGAATACCATGATGTTTTGTTGTGGTACTGGACTACTTGCGATACTTTCCTGCAAGGGTAGGTGGCTTCCGCATTCACGATGTGTGTCCCAGGTCGATCCCTGAAAGTATATTCATAGACGGACAGAAGTAATGTGCATTATTGAATTCTTGCTGAGGCGATTGGCAGGATAGCCTTGTCCTCTTTGAAGAGACCCAAGAGCGGTTTGTGGTCAGAAAAAATGGTAAATTGATGACCATGTAAGTACTCGGAATATATTTTGACGCCAAAGACTATTGATAGTCCTTCCTTCTCGATTTGTGATTAGCCATTTATGTCCTCTGAGACGGTTCTTAACACATACTATATCGGCCTTTCAGACCCATAATTCGTCTCACTGGACAACACCACACCAACACCATATGGAGAAGCGTTGACGTCAATACCAGTTCTTCAGCTGGGCCGAAGTGTACCAATAGGTTTGAGGTATGCACCAATTTCTTCATGGTATGAATGACATGGGTAGAAAAAGGGAGGTGGTCCCTTGAATGCAACTGGAATTTAGGGAGTTAGGTAGCAGATTAAAAAGCAGGTCATATAGGGTTGTAATCTCTGGATTACTTCCAATGCCACGTGATACTGTGTCTAGCGATAGGAAGATGGGTCAGGTGAATGCATGCCGAAAGGGATGGTGTAGGAGGGCGGGCTTTAGAATTTTGGATCATTGGGACAGATTCTGGGCTAGATAGAACCTGCACAAACTGGACAATTTGCATCTGAACCAAAACGGGTCCAATTACTTGCTGGGTGGTTTGCTTGTGCTGTTGGGGGGGTTTTAAACTAATTTGGAACACAGTGTAGGTGTACAGTTGGGAGCGAGGTTCAATCAAATATAGAGGAAAACTAGGTCAGTCCAGCAGGTAGAGAAGACACGGGCAGGATACGGCACATGGGAGGATTGGAAGGCTAAATTGTATCTATTTTAATGCAAGGATCCTTTCTGGTAAGGCAGATGAATTTAGAGCATTGATCAGCACGTGGAAATCTGATATTGTTGCAATCACTGAGACATGGTTGAAAGAAGGGCAGGCCTGGCAACTCAACATTCCAGGTATAAAAGTTTCAGATATGATGGGGGTGGGGTGGGTAAGAGAGGAGGGAGCATTGCATTATTGATAAAAGAGACCATCACTGCAATAATGAGGGAAGATGTCTTAGAATGCACTTTGTTATAACCTGCCTACTTACCATTGGCTGGGGACTAATGACTATCCCACAATCCTGTGGGAGTATGAGCTTCCCCAATGAGGGGGGCGGAGAAACCGCTAGTAAACTCCTAGTATAAATAAAGCTGGCCAGTTCAGGAACCAGCAGGAAGGAGTATGTAGCAAGGGAAGTTACTGCTACTGTTATGTATATATGTTATAGTAAATAAATGTTATTACTTTGTATCCTTAAAACTCGTGCTGGATTCTTCGTGGCCCTTACAAAACTCTTCAAATTAGACCATATGGGTGGAGCTTAGAAATAAAAAAGGGATGATCACTCTGCTGGGATTATATTACAGGCTTCCTACAGTCCGAGGGAGATAGAGGAGCAGTATATAGGCAAATCACAGAGAGGTGTGAGAGGAATAGGGTTATAGTAGGAAGGGATTTAAATTTTCCCGATATTACGGGAAAGGATTAAATAGGTGGAACTTTTTAGGTGCATCCAGGAGAGCTTTTTGTGCCAGTACGTAGATAGTCCTACTAGGGATGGGGTCGTGCTAGTCCTAATTCTAGGAAATGGGTGAGCATTTTGAAGATATGACCATAATTCTGTAAGTTTCAAAGTTACTATGGAAAGGGATAGGTAGAGTCCTTAAATCAAGTGCCTGAATTCAATATCATTAGACAGGATCTGGAAAACGTAGACTGGGAGCAACTACTTGCAGATAAATCTCATTCTTTTAAAAGTGAAATTGTGAGAGTTCAGGGCCAATGTGTTCCTCTGAGAGTGAAAGGCAAGGGTGGCAAGTCCAGGGAACCCTGGATGTCAAAGGATATCAAGGGTTTAATAAAGGGAAAAAAAGGAAGCATATTATAGGTATAGAGCACTAAAAGCAAGGGAGGCCCTTTAGGGTTATAGAGAATGTAGGGGATTACTTAAAAAATAAATTAAGTGGGCAAAATAGGTGCCGCGAAATATTATTTGCAGATAGGATTAACAAAAACCCGAAGAATTAAGGACAACCCGAAGACATTTTATAAGTATATTAAGAACAATAGGATGACCAAGGAAAGAGTGGGGCTTATTACAAACCAAAGGGGCAATCTGTGCGTGGAGTCAGAGGATATGGGCGACGCTTTAAATAAATATTTTTCATCTGTATTCACTAAGGAGAAAGACATGGGGTGAGATTCTCCATTTGGGAGATTACGGGCGGGATTCACCGTTCCCCGACGCCGATTTCGGAATCGCCGATCAGCCAGAGAATCCTTTCTGATGCCGAAATCGGGGGCGGCGCCTATTTGATGCAGGTTTTGCATCTTTAGCCCGTTCCGAAATGGCGTCATCGTATCGCGCGCCGCACGCCGTTGGAACGGCATTATCGCGTCACCTGCAGGCCCTCCCCCGATGCTCCGCCCCCGATGGACCAGGTTCCCGACCGTGTGGTTGACGTGTGGTCTCAGCGGTCGGGAGCCCGGCGTGGTGGCTGCGGACTGTGTCCAGTGCCGCCACAGTTGGGCAAGAGCCGTGCTGCTGGCCAGGGGAACTTCCACGAGGACTGAAGGAACTGGTGGGCGGTGGCCAGGGGGGCACTATCTGGCAGGTTGGGTCCGCACACGGCTGGCCCCATGTTTTACGGCGCTACCGTTGCAGGCCATTCTCTAGGCGTTTATAACGTGGGAGCTGGGAGTTTTACTCGGTGCGGCTAGCCCCACCACCAGTCGCAGGATCGGTGCGGATTTTGTTGTCGTAAAACGCCACAGTTCCTCCTGTTATGGATCAGGGCTTAGAAACTCCAAAGTGTACTATGAAACCCACCTGACGTTTAACTTTTATGTTGACTTTGGCTAGGATGAGCACAAGAGTCTTCACTTCAGGCGTATATTCATCAGACTTCCTGGGCACTTTTATCAAAACAAAGTTTATTATGAGAATATAGTTAACAGATATAAAACACTTTTCAAGAATTTGATATCAATTACAAACATGAAAAAACATATAACAGCTACAGTAATCTATGCATATAATAACTCTTAATGAATCCCCCTTAGAAGCTGTTCCAATTCAATACAAAATCCAATAAACCAAAACCCCTTTCAAAGGTGTGGCCCAGTACACTGCAATCTCACTTGAATGGGATTGGTCCTTTCCCTGAGACCCAGCCTCCAACCAGCAGATTGAAAACTCCTTCCGGAAAGTAACTCCATCTTTAAAGTTACCAAGGCAGTTTGCCACACCCAATGTGCTTATTCACTGGAACAGCTTTAAAAATAAAAACAAGGAAAACAGGGAAACATTGCTTCTCTTTTGCAGTCCAAACCAACACACTGAAACTGATACCGAAACACTGAACCCACTCTCACCTGACAGCCACAGCCCATCTCCACCCAAATGGCATCACTGAAGCCATGCTACAAGCCATGTGGTAAGACCAAACCTGTCTTAAAGTGACACTCACATGACACTCCGCACTTAATCTCAAAAACAGTGAATCCAGCCCCATGTTCTCCCTCGGGAGCACAAATCAAGAAGCAATTCCGTATACCTTGCAATGCAAATGTATGGACGGTAAGAAATCTGAGGGATTCCCAAGGGAATCCTGCTGTCGGGCCTCCATTTAGGGCGGGTTAAGAAAGCCCACCAACGACTCTACTTTGTCAGAAGACTAAGGAAATTTGGCATGTCAGCTACGACTCTCACCAACTTCTACAGATGCACCATTGAAAGCATTCTTCCTGGTTATATCACAGCTTGGTATGGAGTCTGCTCTACCCAGGACCGCAGGAAACTACAAAAGGTTGTGAATGTAGCCCAGTCCATCACGCAAACCAGCCTCCCATCCATTGACTCTATCTATAATTCCCGCTGCATCGGAAAGGCAGCCAGCATAATTAAGGACCTCACGCACCCCGGACATACTCTCTTCCACCTTCTTCCATCAGGATCGCCTGGGAGACTCCACCCAGGGGTCTCTGGTCGTATGGGAGAAGAGACCCCCCCCATCCCCAAGTGCCATTCTGCCTGGACCACATTTGTGGAGACCAGTGCTAAATGGCGCCGGCTTGGGGTCTCTGTGTAGTTGGGTAGTTCCGGCATAGACATATTCAAGTGAGACTAACTACTCATTTCAATATGCAAATCTGGATGGGCAGGATCCAAATTGTGACGCCTTGTGAGATCCAGGCTTCTCGTGGAATTTACCAGCCGCATCCCGAGCTGGGCATGGCGATTAGACCACGCCCCCAGGTTCCAGCCATGGGAGTATACATCCTGATTCTAACATCGAGAAGATATGTCACATGACCTCCTCAAGCTGCACAGTAATATAGTCTGGCGGAACTGAATTCTGGCAGATCCTGTTTGACCTTCATTGTGAACAGAACCCCCGACAACAACCTGTGCTGTCGACCATCAAGCCGGTGGCAGCAGAAAGAACAGTGACCCCCCATCAAACCTGACAACTGCTGCAACCTTGGAACATAGGAACAGGAGTAGGTCACTCAGCCCCTCAAGCCTGTCCCGTTATTTAATAAGATCATTGCTGATCTGTGGCCAAACACCATATACCTCCCTTTGGCCCATATCTCTTAATATCTTTGCTCAACAAAAATCTATCTTATCAGATTTAAAATTAACAACTGTTCTAGCTTCAACTGCTATTTGTGCGAAGAAGTTCCAAACCTCTAACCCCTTTGAATGAAGAAGTGCTTCTTAACTTAGGACATTAGTTGAGTGGCAGATGACAGAGAGTGGGGATAATGGGTAAAGACTCTAACTGGCAGGAGGTGACTCGTGGTGTACCACGGGGCAGCATGGTAGCATAGTGGTTAGCACAATTGCTTCACACGCCAGGGTCCCAGGTTCGATTCCCCGCTGGGTCACTGTCTGTGCGGAGTCTGCACGTTCTCCCGGTATCTGTGTGGGTTTCCTTCGGGTGCTCCGGTTTCCTCCCACAGCCCAAAGATGTGCGGGTTAGGTGGATTGGCCATGCTAAATTAGAACAAAGAACAAAGAAAAGTACAGCACAGGAACAGGCCCCTCGGCCCTCCAAGCCCGTGCCGACCATGCTGCCCGACTAAACTAAAATCTTCTACACTTCCTGGATCCGTATCCCTCTATTCCCATCCTATTCATGTGTTTGTCAAGATGCCCCTTAAATGTCACTATCGTCCTTGCTTCCACAACCTCCTCCGGCAGCGGGTTCCAGGCACCCAGTTTCAGTAGGGGAGCATTTCGGGAACAGTGACCACAATTCAGTAAGTTTTAAAGTGCTGGTGGACAAGGATAAGAGTGGTCCTAGGGTGAATGTGCTAAATTGGGGGAAGGCTAATTATAACAATATTAGGCGGGAACTGAAGAACCTAGATTGGGGGTGGATGTTTGAGGGTAAATCAACATCTGACATGTGGGAGGCTTTCAAGTGTCAGTTGAAAGGAATTCAGGACCGGCATGTTCCTGTGAGGAAGAAGGATAAATACGGCAATTTTCAGGAACCTTGGATAACGAGAGATATTGTAGGCCTCGTCAAAAAGAAAAAGGAGGCATTTGTCAGGGCTAAAAGGCTGGGAACAGACAAAGCCTGAGTGGAATATAAGGAAAGTAGGAAGGAACTTAAGCAAGAAGTCAGGTGGGCTAGAAGGGGTCACGAAAAGTCATTGGCAAATAGGGTTAAGGAAAATCCCAAGGCTTTTTACACGTACATAAAAAGCAAGAGGGTAGCCAGGGAAAGGGTTGGCCCACTGAAGGATAGGCAAGGGAATCTATGTGTGGAGCCAGAGGAAATGGGCGAGGTACTAAATGAATACTTTGCATCAGTATTCACCAAATAGAAGGAATTGGTAGATGTTGAGTCTGGAGAAGGGTGTGTAGATAGCCTGGGTCACATTGAGATCCAAAAAGACGAGGTGTTGGGCGTCTTGAAAAATATTAAGGTAGATAAGTCCCTAGGGCCTGATGGGATCTAACCCAGAATACTGAAGGAGGCTAGAGAGGAAATTGCTGAGGCCTTGACAGAAATCTTTGGATCCTCACTGTCTTCAGCTGATGGCCCGGAGGACTGGAGAATAGTCAATGTTGTTCCTCTGTTTAAGAAAGGTAGCAAGGATAATCCAGGGAACTACAGGCCGGTGAGCCTTATGTCAGTGGTAGGGAAATTACTGGAGCGAATTCGAGACAGGATCTACTCCCATTTGGAAGCAAATGGACGTATTAGTGAGAGGCAGCATGGTTTTGTGAAGGGGAGGTCGTGTCTCACTAACTTGATAGAGTTTTTTGAGGAGGTCACAAAGATGATTGATGCAGGTAGGGCAGTGGATGTTGTCTATATTGACTTCAGTAAGGCCTTTGACAAGGTCCCTCATGGTCGACTAGTACAAAAGGTGAAGTCACACGGGATCAGGGGTGAGCTGGCAATGTGGATACAGAACTGGCTAGGTCATAGAAGGCACAGAGTAGCAATGGAAGGATGCTTTTCTAATTGGAGGGCTGTTACCAGTGGTGTTCCGCAGGGATCAGTGCTGGGACATTTGCTGTTCGTAGTATATATAAATGATTTGGAGGAAAATGTAACTGGTCTGATTGGTAAGTTTGCAGATGACAGAAAGGTTGGTGGAATTGGGGATAGCGATGAGGACTGTCAGAGGATACAGCAGGATTTAGATTGTTTTGAGACTTGGGCGGAGAGCTGGCAGATGGAGTTTAATCCGGACAAATGTGAAGTAATGCATTTTGGAAGGTCTAATGCAGGTCGGGAATATACAGTGAATGGTAGAACCCTCAAGAGTATTGAAAGTCAGAGAGATCTAGGTGTACAGGTCCACAGGTCACTGAAAGGGTCAACACAGGTGGAGAAGGTAGTCAAGAAGGCATATGGCATGCTTGCCTTCATTGGTCGAGGCATTGAGTATAACAATTGGCAAGTCATGTTGCAGCTGTATAGAACCTTATTTAGGCCACACTTGGAGTATAGTGTTCAATTCTGGTCATCACACTACCAGAAGGATGTGGAGGCTTTAGAGAGGGTGCAGAAGAGATTTACCAGAATGTTGCCTGGTATGGAGGGCATTAGCTATGAGGAGTGGTTGACTAAACTCGGTTTGTTCTCACTGGAAGAACGGAAGTTGAGGGGCGACCTGATAGAGGTCTACAAAATTATGAGGGGCATAGACAGAGTGGATAGTCAGAGGCTTTTCCCCAGGGTAGAGGGGTCAATTACTAGGGGGCATAGGTTTAAGGTGAGAGGGGGGACTTCCGGTTACGGCAATGCATATGTAGGTCGCACGTTCGGCAGCTCCCGCCGAGAATGGACTTTTGGGCTCTCTAGAGGAGCCCCAACGGCAATTGTTCAACGGCTTCCAGTGTGGGAAGGTGATAGCAAGGTCCCCCCGGCAGTATATGGATTGGACCAGGAGTGGAGCGGTGAAAAAAGTGATCTTGGAGCAGCGAAACGTGAGAGGGAGGAAAAACAAGATGGTGGCGGGTGGAGACCAAGCAGCATGGGCGCAGTGGTCACAGGAGCAGCACGGGTTTCTTAGACGCTGCTTTGAGGAGCTGAAGACCGAAATGCTGGCGCCAATGAAGGCGGCGATTGAGAAGCTAGTGGAGACCAAGAAGGCCCAAGCGGCGGCGATTCGAGAGGTGCGGCAAAAAGCCTCGAAGAACGAGGACGAGATCTTGGGCCTGGCAGTGAAGATGGAGGTGCACGAGGCGCTGCACAAGAGATGGATGGAAAGATCTGAGGACCTGGAGAATAGGTCGAGGAGGAAGAATCTTCGGATTCTGGGTCTCCCTGAGGGAGTGGAGGGGCCCGATGTCGGGGCATATGTGAGCACGATGCTCAATTCGCTGATGGGCGCGGGAGCGTTCCCGAGGCCTCTAGAGCTAGATGGGGCTCACCGGGTCCTAGCAAGAAGACCCAAGGCCAACGAGCCGCCAAGGGCTGTAGTGGTGAGGTTTCACCGCTTTATGGACAGAGAGTGTGTCCTGAGATGGGCCAAGAAAGAGCGGAGCAGTAGGTGGGAGAATACGGAGATCCGAATCTACCAGGACTGGAGTGCAGAGGTGGCTAAGAAAAGAGCCGGTTTTAATCGGTGCAAGGCGGTGCTCCATCGAACGGGGGTGAAGTTCGGTATGCTGCAGCCAGTGCGACTGTGGGTCACGTTCCAGGATCGGCACCACTACTTCTAAACGCCTGATGAGGCATGGAGCTTCATACGGACTGAAAAGTTGGACTCAGATTGAGGGTTTGTCGTGGGGGGATGTTTGCTGTGTTTGGGGAATGTTCTTTGTGTTTGGGTGCTGGGTGGGGATGGGTGAAGGGACTTGATGGGGAGACTGTGGGAGAGTGTGTGCGTCGGCGCTGGAGGGGCAGACACCCACGAGGGAAGAGGGGGAGTGGAGGCCCGGGGAGGGGAATTGGGATAAGGCCGCAAAAGGAGCTGCGCCAGAGGGGGCGGGGCCGTATCAGGAAAGCGCGGGCTTTTTCCCGCGCTGGAGAAGGACGGGGTGGGGGGTCGGGGGGGGTGCTGGAGGGGGGTGCACACTGACTGCCAGGGAGGGGGAGGGGGGATTCTCACACTGAAGGGTCGATGGAATGGCGGGAGAGGCCGGGGTCAACAGGAGTCAGCTGACGTACGGGAGTGTTATGGGGGGAGCAAAAGGGCTAGATGTAGATGTAGCGGGGGGGAGAGGGGGATAAAGGGGGGGATAGGGTTGCTGCTGCATTGGCCAAAGGGGAGCTGGAAGTAGGAGAGGTGGTCGGGGCGGGGGCCCGCTGTCTGGGGGACTGGAGAGTGTGAGAGGCGCGGGCACGTGGCTGGCCTAGAAAAGGAGATGGCTAGTCGGGGGGGGGGGAGGCGGCAGATCAGGTTAGGCTGAGAAAGGGATGGGTAGGACAGGTGTTCCATTCGGGACTGGATGCGAAGAACAGAGGGGTTGCAATACTAGTGGGGAAGCGGGTGTCGTTTGAGGCAATGAATATTGTAGTGGATAGTGGAGGTCGATATGTGATGGTGAGCGGTAGGCTGCAGGGGGTGCGGGTGGTACTGGTAAATGTATATGCTCCGAATTGGGATGATGCCGGATTTATGAAGCGCATGCTAGGTCGGATTCCGGACCTGGAGGTAGGAAGCTTGATAATGGGGGGGGGATTTCAACACGGTGCTGGACCCAGCATTGGATCGCTCTAGGTCCAGGACGGGTAAGAGGCCGGCTGCGGCCAAGGTGCTTAGGGGATTTATGGACCAGATGGGAGGGGTGGACCCATGGACGTTTGTCAGGCCCCAGGCCAGGGAATTTTCATTCTTTTCCCACGTCCATAGAGCCTACTCCCGGATAAATTTTTTTATTCTGAGCAGGGTGTTAATCCCGAAAGTGGAAGGAACGGAGTACTCAGCCATAGCCATCTCAGACCACGCCCCGCACTGGGTGGAGCTGGGGTTGGGGGAGGAGAGGGACCGGCGCCCGTTGTGGCGCCTGGATGTGGGACTGTTGGCGGATGAGGAGGTGTGTGGGCGGGTGCAGGGGTGCATTGAAAGATATTTGGAGGCCAACGACAACGGGGAGGTGCAGGTGGGGGTAGTCTGGGAAGCGCTAAAGGGGGTGGTTAGGGGAGAGCTAATCTCCATTAGGGCCCACAGGGAGAAGAGAGAGGGGAGGGAGAGGGAGAGGTTGGTGGGGGAGATTTTAAGGGTGGACAGGAGATATGCAGAGGCCCCCGAGGAGGGGCTACTCAGGGAGCGACGGAATCTCCAGACGGAGTTCGACCTGTTGACCACAGGGTAAGCACAGTGGAGGAAAGCGAAGGGGGCGATGTATGAGTATGGGGAGAAGGCGAGTCGGATGCTGGCACACCAGCTTCGTAAGAGGGAGGCAGCGAGGGAGATAGGTGGAATTAAGGATAGAGGGGGGAATACGGTGCGGAGTGTGGTGAGAATAAATGAGGTATTTAAGGACTTTTATGGGGATTTGTACAGATCTGAGCCCCCAGCGGGGGAAGAGGGGATGCGACGATTCTTGGATCAGCTGAGGTTCCCGAGGGTGGAGGAGCAGGTGGCTGGTTTAGGGGCGCCAATAGGGCTGGAGGAGCTGGTTAAAGGATTGGGGAGCATGCAGGCGGGGAAGGCCCCGGTGCCGGACGGGTTCCCGGTCGAGTTTTATAGGAAGTACGCGGATCTGCTAGGCCCGTTGCTAGTGAGGACTTTCAATAAGGCTAGGGAGGGGGGACCTTGCCCCCGACAATGTCCGGGGCGCTGATCTCTCTGATCCTGAAGCGGGACAAGGACCCATTGTAGTGTGGGTCATATAGACCGATCTCGCTCCTTAATGTGGATGCTAAGTTGCTGGCAAAAGTGCTGGCTACGAGAATTGAGGACTGTGTCCCGGGGGTGATTCATGAGGACCAGACGGGGTTCGTAAAGGGCAGGCAGCTAAATACTAACGTGCGGAGGCTCCTCAACGTGATTATGATGCCCTCGGTGGAGGGAGAAGCGGAGGTAGTGGCAGCTATGGACGCGGAGAAGGCTTTCGACCGGGTGGAGTCGGAGTATCTTTGGGAAGTGTTGTGGAGGTTTGGGTTCGGGGAGGGGTTTATCGGCTGGGTCAGATTGCTATATAGAGCCCCGGTGGCAAGCGTGGCTACGAATCGGCGGAGGTCGGAGTACTTTCGGCTGTACCGAGGGATGAGGCAGGGGTGCCCCCTGTCCCCCTTGCTGTTTGCACTGGCAATTGAGCCCTTGGCCATGGCACTAAGGGAGTCCAGGAAATGGAGGGAACTGGTCCGTGGGGGAGAGGAACATCGGGTGTCGCTATATGCGGACGACCTGTTGCTGTATGTGGCAGACCCAGTGGAGGGGATGGCGGAGGTCATGCTGATCCTAAGGGAGTATAAGTTAAATGTAGGGAAAAGTGAGCTCTTTGTGGTGCATCCAGGGGACCAGAGAAGGGGGATAGACGACCTGCCACTGAAAAGGGCGGAAAGGAGCTTTTGGTACTTGGGGATCCAGGTGGCTGGGAGTTGGGGGGCCCTGCACAAACTCAATTTGGCACGGTTGGTGGAGCAGATGGAGGAGGATTTTAAAAGATGGGATGTGCTGCCACTCTCGCTGGCGGGTAGGGTGCAGTCGATCAAAATGGTGGTCCTCCCGAGGTTTCTCTTTGTGTTCCAGTGCCTTCCCATTATGATTCCCAAGGCCTTTTTCAAACGGGTAAGCAGGAGCATCATCGGTTTCGTGTGGGCAAATAAGATCCCGAGAGTAAAGAGGGTGTTTCTGGAGCGGGGTAGGGACAGGGGGGGGCTGGCTCTGCCGAATTTGTGCGGATACTATTGGGCAGCCAAGTGGCGATGATCCGTAAGTGGGTAATGAAGGGAGAGGGGGCGGCGTGGAAGAGGTTGGCGAGGGCGTCCTGTGTGGGCACGAGCCTGAGGGCGCTGGTGACGGCACCGCTGCCACTCTCACCGACAAGGTACACCACGAGTCCGGTGGTGGCGGCAACGCTGAAGATCTGGGGGCAGTGGAGGCAACACAAGGGTGAGGTGGGAGCCTCAGTTGGGTCCCCGATTCGGGAGAATCATCGGTTCGTCCCGGGAAGGATGGATGGGGGATTTCGGAGCTGGCATCGGGCAGGGATTAGGAGAATAGGGGGCCTGTTCATAGATGGGACGTTTGCGAGCCTAGGAGCGCTGGAGGAGAAGTTTGGGTTACCCCCGGGAAATGTTTTTAGGTTTATGCAAGTGAGGGCGTTTGTGAGACGGCAAGTGAGGGAATTCCCGCTGCTCCTGGCACAGGGGACCCAGGACAGGGTGATTTTGGGTGTATGGGTTGGAGAGGGCAGGGTCTTGGCGATCTACCAGGAGCTGAAAGAAGAGGAGGAGGCCGCGGTAGAGGAGTTAAAGGGCAAGTAGGAGGAGGAGCTTGGGGAGGAGATAGATGAGGGTCTGTGGGCTGATGCCCTGAGTAGGGTTAATTTTTCCTCCTCTTGCGCCAGGCTCAGCCTAATACAATTCAAGGTTGTTCACAGAGCACATATGACAGGGGCGAGGATGAGTAGGTTCTTTGGAGTGGAGGACAGGTGTGGGAGGTGCTCAGGGAGTCCGGCAAATCACGTCCACATGTTCTGGTCGTGCCCGGCACTGGAGGGGTTTTGGAGGGCTCTTGCGAGGACTATGTCCAAGGTGGTGAAAGTCCAGGTCAAGCCGAGTTGGGGGCTGGCATTATTTGGGGTAACGGATAAGCCGGGAGTGCAGGAGGCGAAAGAGGCCGGTATCCTGGCCTTTGCGTCCCTGGTAGCCCGGCGGAGGATCTTGTTATTATGGAAGGACACGAAGCCGCTCAGTGTGGAAGCCTGGATAAATGACATGGCAGAGTTCATTAAGCTGGAGAGGATAAAGTTTGCCTTACGAGGGTCTGTGCAGGGGTTCTCCAGGCGGTGGCAACCGTTCCTTGACTATCTCGCGGAGCGTTAGAAGGAGGTCAGCAGCAGCAGCAATCCTAGGGTGGGGGGGGGGGTGTTCTGTTGGGGGGGGGGGGGGAATGGGGGGGGGGCGAGGGGGGGCTTCCCTATGAGTACCGTTAAATGTCATATGGGGGGGCTATTGTACATGGGACATGGGGAAACCCAATGTAAATGTTTTGTACAATGTACAATGTTTAATTGTTGTGTTTGGGTTTCTTTTATCTTCTGTTATTGGGGGGGGGGGGGGGGGGGAGGTTTGTCAAAAATTTTGTTTGAAAACTTGAATAAACATATTTTAAAAAAAAGGTGAGAGGGGCAAGGTTTAGAGTAGATGTACGAGGCAAGTTTTTTACACAGAGGGTAGTGAGTGCCTGGAACTCGCTACCGGAGGAGGTGGTGGAAGCAGGGACTATATTGACATTTAAGGGGCATCTTGACAAATACATGAATAGGATGTGAATAGAGGGATATGGACCCAGGAAGTGTAGAAGATTGTAGTTTAGTCGGGCAGCATGGTCGGCAATCCACCTAACCTGCCCGTCTTTGGACTATGGGAGGAAACCGGAGCACCCGGAGGAAACCCATGCAGACACGGGGAGAACGTGCAGACTCTGCACAGACAGTGGCCCAGCAGGGAATCGAACCTGGGACCATGGCGCTGTGAAGCCACAGTGCTAATCACTTGTGCTACCGTGCTGCCCGAGATGAGGGGGAATTCTTTTTAACTCCGAGGTTTGTTAGTGTTTAAAATTCCCTTCCCAAAAGAGCAGTGGAGGCTGTGTCACTGAATATATACAAAGCTGCAATGGGCAGATTCTTTTATGACAAAAGGGCAACACGGCGGCACAATGGTTAGCACTGTTGCCTCACAGCGCCAGGGACCTGGGTTCGATTCCGACCTTGGGTGACTGAGTATGCTTAAAAATGGCATAATTGAAGTGGGTTGCAGCCAATGGAGCTCACCCATAGTGATGGTACCAAAACCAGACGGTACCCAACGGTTGTGTGTGGACTATAGAAAGGTCAATGCAGTTACAAGAATGGACTCTTATCCTATCCCACGTTTGCAGGATTGCATTGAGAAAGTGGGACTATCAGTTTTTATTTCCAAACTGGATTTACTTAAAGGTTACTGGCAGGTACCTTTATCCAAAAGGGCGAAGGAGATTTCAGCTTTTGTGATTCCAGATGGGATGTACCAATTCAAATTTATGCCATTTGGCATGAAAAACGCCCCAGCCACATTTCAACGGTTAACTAACACAGTCGTTTCAGGATTACACAATTGTGCGGTATGCATCAACGATCTGGTAATTTTCAGCCATACATGGAAAGACCATTCAAAACATCTGATGGCGTTATTCGATCAACATCAGGAGGCGGGTTTGGTGGTAAACCTAGTCAAAAGTGAATTTAGAAAAGCCCAAGTCACTTTCCTTGGCCATACAATCGGACAGGGTCGAATGGTCCCACGGGATGGGAAAACACAAGTTATTGGGGAGTTTCCGATACCCTCGGCACAACGGGAAATAATGCGATTTCTTGACCTGAGTGGATTTGATTGCACATTTGTGCAAAGGTTTTGTAGCGTGATTGTTCCACTGATGGACTTGCTTAAGAAACGTCGAAAATTTCAATGGGCAGCGGACGTCCGACAGGCATTTGACTGCCTGAAAGCTGTGATAACCAATGCTCCTTTGTTGGAGTATTGCAAGGGACTCTGTGATCAGATTGAACTAAAGTATCTGACTTTAAAGAGAATTGCCGAGGCATAGAGAAATGGACGGATCGTGCAGAGACATTCTTGTTCAAAGAGACTGTCACTCGAGAAGGATTTCAGTTGGAGAAAGGAGAACAAAAATTGACTATATTATTATACCTGTTTGCGTGTGTTGTTTTTTTAAAAAACGATAAAGTATATTTACTGTGTACATTTCTTAAAGGATGGTGAAAAGGTGAAAGATTAAACCATCTTGCAGTTGATGGTTTTTTTTTCTTGGGGGGGAAGTGTCATGAGAATATCACTTTAAGAAATGTTTGGCTGCTCATTTTACTGCAGTGATGTCAGGGTGTGGGTGGAGCTCTGGTTCTGCTTTTTAGTTTCACTTTGAGAAAAGCTTGGGTGTGTCTGTTCGTTTTTCAGTGTGTTGCAGCTGAAGTCAGACAAAGCAGCTGTACTGTTGATCTCTCTCTGCCATGAAGGACTATCTCTTAATTCTTTGGTGAATTCAGAATTTTAAATGTTTTCAGTATTGAATGTAAACTCTGATGTGCTTCTGTTTAAAGGTTTGTTAAGTCTTTTGGGTGTAAAAGGACAGCATACAGGTTACTTAGTGCTGTATTCTTTGGGGGGTGTATTTGATTTACTGCTGCTAAGATGCTCACTGTTTGTTTTAGAAAGGTTAACTTGAGTTCATAGAATAAACATTGTTTTGTTTAAAACAAAAATACTGGTCCATTTCTGCTGTACCATACCAGTAGAGTGAGCCGTGTGCTCCCCATTCCACAATCTATTAAAAGTTGTGGGTCAGGTGAACTCCATGATACACTTTGAGATTCTCTAAACCCTGACCCATAACAGGACAGACAGAAAGGAAAAGGTGGTGGAGTTGCATTGTTGATTAAAGAAGATATTGATGCAATATTGAAAAAATATATTAGCCCAGATGATGTGGAATCTGCGTGGGTCGAGTTAAGAAACTCAAAGGGGCAAAAAGCATTTGTGGGGTGGTATACAGACAACCAAATTGTAGCGGTAATGTTGGAAATAGCATTAAACAGGAAATCAGAGATGCATGTAATATAAAAACGTCTGTAATAATGGGTGATTTGAATCTGCATAAAGATTGGGTGAGTCAAATTAGCCACAGCACAACAGAGAAGGAATTTATGGAGTGTATATGAGATGGTTTTCTGGACCAATACATTAAAAACCAACAAGGGAACAGGCCATCTTGGATTGGGTATTGTGCAATGAGAAAGGATTAGTTGGAAATCAAGTTGTGAAAGAACACTTGGGGATGGGTGACCTTAATATGATAGAATTCTTTATCAAGGTGGAGAGTGAGGCCAGGGCCCTGGATACAAATAAAGGTAACTATGGGGCACGCGTTGGTTATGATGGACTGGGATACATTACTGAAAGGACAGTGAACAGGTAATGACAGGATTACCAAATTGTGCGGAATAAATAGGTGAACTCCAAATGTTGTTAACTCCTATTTGGCACAAAGTGGAAAGGGAACTGTGGCCAAACCATGGCTCACTTGGGAAAATCAAAATGGTATTAGATTCAAAGAAGAATCATGCAAATTGACAAGAAAAAGCAATAGACCTGAGGATTGGGAGCAGTTTAAAATTCAGCAAAGGCAGACCAAGGGATTGATTAAGAAGGGGAAAATCGAGTCTGAAAGTGAGCTGGAGGGGACAATAAAAACTGACTGTAAAAGTTTCTATAGGTATGTAAAGAGAAAATGATTGACAAAAATGAATGTAGGCCATTTAGTCAGAAATGGTAAAATTCATAATGGGGAACAAAGATTTGGCTGAAGAACTAAATTTGTATTTTGCTTCTGTCTTCACAAAGGAAGAAATGAATAATGTACCAGTAGTTCTGAGAAACACAGGTTTTAGTGAGGAACTGAAGGAAATCAGTATTAGTAGAGAAATGGTTTGGGGAAAATTAATGGGATTAAAGGCAGATAAATCTCCACGGCTTGATAATCTTAATCCCAGTGTACTTAAGGAAGTGGCCCTAGAAATAGTATATCTATTGGTGGTAATTTTCCAAAACTCTTTGGACTCTGAAATGATTCCCACAGTTTGGAGGGTAGCTAATTAATATAAGACTGCTATTCAAAATGGAGGTAAAAAGAAAACAGGGAACAAATGTTATGGGCCAGGGTTCAGAGAACCCCAAAGTGTATCATGGAGTTCACCTGACCCACAACTTTTAATAGATTGTGGTATAGGGAGCACACGGCTCTTTCTACAGGTGTGGTACAGCAGAAATGGAAAAGTATTTTTTAAAGCAAAACAATGTTTATTCTATGAACTCAAGTTAACTTTTTAAAAACATACAGTGAACATCTTAGCAACCATTAATTCAAACACAACCCAAAGAATACGACACTAAGTAATTCTTAAGCTGTCCTTTTAACATCCAGAAGACTTTAAAAAAAACTTTCAGCAGAAGCACATCAGGTTAAAGTCACTACTAAGAGCAGTTATTGGTTTTAAATCACCAAAGGATCAATTTACATTCTTTAGATTACAGAGAGAGACTCCAATACACCTTCTGGCTGTGACTGCAGCTATCCAGCTCTGAAATCGAAACTAAAACACACCCTGCAGCAAACAGCCTAAAACGAAAGTAAAAAGATGACAGACAGCCCAGCTCCAGCCACACGCTGACATCACTGATAAACACCCATTTCTTAAAGGTACATTTCTTAAACACCCATTTCTTAAAGGTACTCTCACATGACATAATAGACCAGTGAGCCGAACGTCAGTAGTTGCTAGAGTCAATTATCAAGGATTCCATAGCACAGCATTTGGAAAATCAGCAGTATAAGACAAAGTCTGCATGATTTACAAAAGGGAAATCATGATTGACAAATCTACTGGAATTCTTTGAGGATGTAACTAGTAGAGTTGACCAGGAGGAACCAGTGGGGTGTGGTTTATTTAGATTTCAGAAGGCTTTTGACAAGGTCTCACGTAGCAGATTACTATGTAAAGTTAAAGGCACATGGAATTGTGGGTAGTGTCTTGAGATATGTAAAAAGCTGGATGGCAGACCCGAAGCAATGGGTTGGAACAGTAGTGACTAGTGAGGTACCGCAGGGATCTGCGCTAGGATCCCAGTTGATCACATTTATATATGATTTGGACAAGTGAACTAAATGTATTGTCTCCAAATTGGATGATACAAAACTGAATGAGAGGGTGAGGTGTGAGGAGGTTGCAGAGATGCTTTAGTATGATTTGGGCAGCATAGGTGAATGGGTATATGGATGGCAGATGCAGTATAATGATGCAGTATAAGACTAGCATGCCAGCAGCTAGTCCCCCCTTTCACTATCGCAGAAAGTAGTTAAGGCTAAAACATTGTGTGATTTCAAGAAGGAATTAGATATAGCTGAAGGCATCAAGGATATTGGGGCAAGGCCAGATGGGGTATTGAACTTGATCAGCCATGATCATAATGTGTTTGCGTGGGTTTCCTCCCACAGTCCAAATTTTGTACAGGCTAGATGGAAAGGTCATGCTAAAATTGCCCCCTTAATTGGGAAAAATGATTGGCTACTCTAAAATTTTAAGAAACAAAACAGACCATCCCAGTGGCTCAGGCTAACGGACAGCCTTCTGGAACATTCCCGCCTCTGCGGCGCGTTCCAAGGACCACGCATGCGCACATGACAAAGCCCTGGGAGAAGCCTGCGCATGCGCCCCTGGAGGAGGAGGCTCTGCTGGACAGTACGCATGCGTTTCTCGAGGGGGAACCGATGCCGTGTCGACGCACGCGCCGCTGGCGCATGCACCGCCGGGGGTCGGGCCCAGCTGGGGCATTGCGCATGCGGCCCCGGAGATGGAACCGCCGCCGTGCCGTGCGCATGCGCCAGCGGGGTCGAGGCGCTGCCCGGCTACCTCGGCCTGCGATGGCTCCGGAGCAACAAGTTCCCCAGGAAATTGCGTACGGCCCGCACCTGGCATCTGGGGCCTGTTCAGCCCTCCACATCGCTCACTGGCAGCAGGTAGGGCGCCTTGTACAACTGTGAACTGCAGCCCCCACCGACAGGCGCTCCCGGCAAGCAGCCGGCACCGTGCTCTGTTAATCCGGGGCCCGGCCCTAGAGCCCGCCCACCCCCCCCCTCACAGGATGTGGAGACGGAGCGGATGAGGGGGTAAAAGGAGGCCGAGGGAAAGCCGCAGTCAGGTAAGTGTGTCCGGGGTGGGGGCACCGCATCTGGGGCATGGAGTCACGGGCGGCATCACGGGACCCCGTTTCAGCGCAAACCGTCAGGGCCCTGGACAATCCCCCCCCCAATCATCTCTCTTCCCCCCCCCCCCCATCATCTCTCTTCCCCCCCCCCCATCATCTCTCTCCCCCCCCCCCATCATCTCTCTTCCCCCCCCCCCATCATCTCTCTTCCCCCCCCCCCCATCTTCATCTCTCTTCCCCCCCCCCCATCATCTCTCTTCCCCCCCCCATCATCTCTTCCCCCCCCATCATCTCTTCCCCCCCATCATCTCTTCCCCCCCCCATCATCTCTCTTCCCCCCCCATCATCTCTCTTCCCCCCCCCCCATCATCTCTTCCCCCCCCATCATCTCTCTTCCCCCCATCATCTCTCTTCCCCCCCCCCATCAACTCTTCCCCCCCATCATCTCTTTCCCCCCCATCATCTCTCTTCCCCCCCCCATCATCTCTTCCCCCCCCATCACTCATTCCCTCCCCCCCCTCATCTCTTCCCCCCCCATCATCTCTCTTCCCCCCCCCCATCATCTCTTCCCCCCCCCATCATCTCTCTTCCCCCCCCCCCATCATCTCTCTTCCCCCCCCCCCTCATCTCTCTTCCCCCCCCCCATCATCTCTCTTCCCTCCCCCCATCATCTCTCTTCCCCCCACCCCATCATCATCTTCCCCCCCCATCAACTCTCTTTCCCCCCCCATCACTCTCTTCCCCCCCCATCATCTCTCTTCCCCCCCCCCATCATCTCTCTTCCCCCCCCCCCATCATCTCTCTTCCCCCCCCCCCATCATCTCTCTTCCCCCCCCCCCATCATCTCTCTTCCCCCCCCCATCATCTCTCTTTCCCCCCACCCATCATCTCTCTTCCCCCCACCCATCATCTCTCTTCCCCCCCCCATCATCTCTCTTCCCCCCCCATCATCTCTCTTCCCCCCCCCATCATCTCTCTTCCCACCCCCCATCATCTCTCTTCCCCCCCCCATCATCTCTCTTCCCCCCCCATCATCTCTCTTCCCCCCCATCATCTCTCTTCCCCCCCCCATCATCTCTCTTCTCCCCCCATCATCTCTCTTCCCCCCCCATCATCTCTCTTCCCCCCCCCATCATCTCTCTTCTCCCCCCCATCATCTCTCTTCCCCCCCCATCATCTCTCTCCCCCCCCATCATCTCTCTTCCCCCCCCATCATCTCTCTTCCCCCCCATCATCTCTCTTCCCCCCCCCCATCATCTCTCTTCCCCCCCCCATCATCTCTCTTCCCCCCCCATCATCTCTTCCCCCCCCCATCATCTCTTCCCCCCCCCCATCATCTCTTCTCCCCCCCCATCATCTCTCTTCCCCCCCCCATCATCTCTCTTCCCCCCCCATCATCTCTCTTCCCCCCCCCATCTCTCTTCCCCCCCCATCATCTCTCCTTCCCCCCCCCCATCATCTCTCTTCCCCCCCCCATCATCTCTCTTCCCCCCCCCATCATCTCTCTTCCCCCCCATCATCTCTTCCCCCCCCATCTCTCTTCCCCCCCATCATCTTCCCCCCCCCATCATCTCTCCCCCCCATCTCTTCCCCCCCCCCATCATCCTCTCCCCCCCATCATCTCTTCCCCCCCCCATCATCTCTTCCCCCCCCCATTCTCCCCCATCATCTCTTCCCGCCCCCCATCATCTCTTCCCCCCCCCCCAGCATCTCTTCCCCCCCCCATCATCTCTTCCCCCCCCCATCATCTTCCCCCCCCATCATCTCTTCCCCCATCATCTCTCCCCCCATCATCTCTTTCCCCCCCCCACATCTCTTTCCCCCCCATCATCTCTTCCCCCCCCCCCATCATCTCTTCCACCCCCCCCCATCCCCCATCTCTCTCCCCCCCCATCATCTTCCCCCCTTCCCCCCACCCCCTTCATTCCCCCCCCATCATCTCTCTTCCCCCCCCCCCATCATCTCTTCCCCCCCCCATCATCTCTTCCCCCCCCCATCATCTCTCTTCCCCCCCATCATCTCTCTTCTCCCCCCCCCATCATCTCTTCCCCCCCCCATCATCTCTCTTCCCCCCCCCCATTCATCTCTTCCCCCCCCCATC